>NC_088877.1:20968561-21154189 GCF_032884065.1 Artemia franciscana
TACCGGAAGTGGTGAAGAAGATGTCGGAGAAGGACGGACACTGCTTTGGTCTGGCGGAACCCAAAGAAGAGGGGGAGTCGGTCTTGTTCTCAACAGTTTCGCCCGTAAAGCCCTACTACCATTCACACATATCTCATCACGTCTACTGAGAGCGAGAATTGACGGCAAGCACTGGATGATAATTGTTCTTACATGCTATGCACCACAAAACGAGGCTGATGATGAAGATAAGGACGACTTCTACACGGTGCTGTCCTCCGAGCTCTCCTCCGTGCCACCGCACGACTACTTCATAGTCCTAGAAAATCATAACGCTAATATCGCTAACAGCTCTTGCCTGTATAATGCGGCTGTTGGACCTGTGACGGTTGACGCTCAGAATGATAATGGTGAGCGGCTGATCGCTCAATTGCTGCATCACCCACGTCCTATCAGTCACAAATACTAGGTTCGTGAGAAGAGACATTGCAAAGCACACATTATACAGTAATGATGGCAAGACAGAAAAGATGCTTGACTACATCATTGTACGACGACCCTTTCGTCTGTCCAGAACTGCTGCTCATACAGAGGTGCCGAGCTCGGAAATACCGACCATCTTGTTTCGTCAAGGATTAAACTCCGGCTGAGGGCCAACAAGAGCTACTCCTCTCTCTCCAAGAAGATAGACACCTATCGACTGAAGCAACATCCCTCGGTTCGTTAACGGCATACGGTTAAGGTCTCTAACCGCTTTGAGGCCCTCCAGCAGTGTCCAGAAAGCGATTCAGCGTGGAACACTTTCAAGGTTAATGTTCTCACTGCACCTACAGAAGTTGTGGGCTTGAAGCAGTGATAAAAGAAGGAGTGGGTTAACAACCAGACGTTCGAAGAGATTTAGCAGAGACGGCGAGCGAAACTACAAGGAGATATGGCTCTCTACAGATAGCTCAACAAACAGCACAACTCTATGCTTCGTAAGGACGAGAAAGAGTTTATTGGAGGCAAAGCCACTGAGCTCGAGCAAGGTGCCCTAAAGAAAGACATAGGCGCAACACTCAAGATCTTGTGTGAGCTGACTGGCCAAAACACCATGGCGTTCACAAGCCTAAAAGCAGCGAATGGAGAAACCATATACGATCAGTTACAGTGTCTTGCTCTATAGAAGAAACACATCGATATTCCGCTCAACTCAGATCCACCCGATTGCACTGACCCAGGGCTTGTTGCTGCTGCTGCAGAAGCTATCGCTACCCCCGATACTCTAGCTGCAGATGGTGTTCCGCATAATCTGGCGCACTGAAATTATACCATCAGGCTGGAAGAAAGGAATCCGTGTGCCAGTGTTTAAGGGCAAAGCCAGTAAGACGGACTGCAGCAACTATCGCGGTATTATCCTACTGTCTGTTCCTGGAAAGCTGTTTGTGATGCTGCTGCTGAAACGCTTAACAAGTTTCCTACATGCTTTGCGCCACCCCCGACAAGCCAGATTCATGCCACGAAGATCGACAACTGAACAGATTGACATGGTTAGACAGATTGTTGAGAAGACAGTGGACTTTGACACTGTTGACAGACCGTCCCTTTAGCTAATCCTGAAAGCTGCGGGCCTGCCCACAAAGATAGTCACCCTCTTCAAAGAACTCTATAGCAATACAGAAAGCGCCGTCCTAGTTAACGGGAAGCTTTCTTCTTCCTTCCCCATACAAAATGGAGCATGGTAAGGATGCGCTGCTGCGCCTGAGCTGTTTAAGTGTGTCATCAACCACATCCTGAACGAGACGCACCATGCCCACCCTTTTGTCATCATTTATGCCGGGGGAACTCTGTCCGATCTTGACTTCGCGGACGATGTAGTTGTCCTTAGTGACAATTTCAACCAACTTAAGTCTGCACTCGAGACGCTCTCCTCCACAGCCTCTAGAGTTTGGCTACAAATCATCTGAAAGAAAACGAAGATAATGCCCACAGAAAAGACCGCATCAGCACTACTCTCAACTGTTGAGATTAACGGCCAGAATGTCGATGTGGTAAGGCAGTTCAAACATCTCGGATCAAGTATATCCTCAAGTGGCACATTGACGCCGAAATCTAGCCAGATCAACAAAGGCAAGCTCTGTGTTCGGACGACTCCTGAGAGCAGTCTTCCATAAACCGCAAATTAGCCGCTATATCAAAGCCTGAATTTACAACTCCACAGTCTCAAGCATCATGCTTTACTCATCCGAGACATGGCCGATAACCCAGACACAGGTAAGAAAGGCTTATGCCGTTCAGACCAGACACCTGCGTCGAGTCGAAGGCTTCAAATGGTATGACAAGATCTGCAATACTGAGATCATGAAGACTTTCAAGCTGGCAAACCTCTCTACCAAAGTAGACGCCTACTCTAAGGTGGCACGACTTACTCCGTCTCCCGCTAAGTACCCCCCCCCCCCCCCAAGGATAATCTCGGGTTTCAGTCCCTTGGAAAATGACTGGAAACGCTCTCGAGGGAAGCCACGCACTAGATGGGCTGATGTTATAAACCAACGCCTGCTCAGCCGCAAGATCAACCCAAATGAGGCCCCATCCTTAGCCCTGGACAGGGCTACTTGGAGAAGACTGACGGCGCTGTCAACTAGTTCCCTCTACACTGGCGACCCTGCTGAGCAAGAGCGTTAATTTAAGTAAGTCAATATATATATATATATATATATATATATATATATATATATATATATATATCTATATATATAAAAATAAGTTGTCTGTCTGTGTGTCTGTCTGTGGATCAGGTGACGTCATGTTTCTGTATCCACTGACGTCATGAAATTAGTTGTCGTCATTTTTGCTTTGACGGTGACGTCATTCAAGATATTTAAGACATATGTTCACGTAGAAATTTATTAATGTTTAAGTTTACAATGAATGATGAACTTACCATGGCAAAAGCCGATGAAGATGCTCAAAGAGTCTATGCCAAAAAACTTGCTGCTGATAGAGAAAGTCAGAAAAGAAAGCGTGCCGAGGAAACAAAAGAACAGCAAGGAAACAGGCTTGAGGCTAAAGAACGCAAAACCGCGCAGTTAGATGAAGATCCACCTGGACAGCGAGAGTCAAAACATATCAAAACTGAAAATGATAGCGATGATGATTGGGTTTGGGATTTTGACTTGGATAAGGTCATCAATGCCTACCAGATTTTAGTTAAAAAAACAAAGGTTCGGCGATATGTATTTCATAGTGAAGCTGAAAAATAAAGAAGAAAAAGAAAACTGAAAAAAAAATGTAAAAAACTAAAAAATACTAAAAAGAAAAACACTCAAAGAGAAATTACAGACCGGGACACAAATGACGACCGGGACAGAGGGAATATAAATAACGACCGGGACACTCAAAGAGAAATTACAGACTGGGATACCGGGACACAAATGACGACCGGGACACAGGGAATATAAATGACGACCAGGACACAGGTATTTAAGAATATCGTTCAAAGACAAATATTTAATTGTAAGAAGACCGTTGAAAGAGAAATTTCTAATTGTAAAATGACTGAAGAACCTACAATGGCAACGGTACCACAATCGAAGTAGATAACCAGTGGGTTGTTCCATATTCCCCATTATTATCAAAAACATATAATGCACACATAAACGTTGAATACTGTAACTCCGTAAAGGCAATCAAATACATATGTAAATACGTCAACAAAGGCAGTGACATGGCAGTTTTTGGCTTGCAGCCCAAAATCAAAGATTTCGACGAAATCGTACAATATCAGGCTGGAAGATACATAAGCAGTAATGAAGCTGTTTGGCGAATTCTTTCATTTCCGATACATGAACGTAGTCCAGCTGTTGTTCACTTAGCGGTACATTTACAGAATGGTCAACGTGTTTATTTCTCGGAATCCAACGTGCAACAAAGGGCCCTGAATCCACCGGATACAAAATTAACAGCTTTTTTTTCGCCTTGCAAAAATGATTCTTTTGCAAAAAAACTGCTGTATACTGAAGTGCCTTCGTATTACACGTGGAATAATAAAAATAAAGTATGTGAACGTCGAAAACAGGGTAAGTCAGTCGACGGCCAACCTACCATCTTCAAAGATACCACGATAGGAAGACTCTACACCGGTCACCCCAATCAACATGAATGCTTCTTTCTACGCCTGCTTTTGGTGAATGTACCCGGTCCGACATCCTTTGAGTATTTGAGAACTGTAAACGGTACTATACATGACACTTACCGTAGTGCATGCCAAGCTCTGAATTTATTGGAGAATGACCAACACTGGGATAACTGCATCAATGACGCGTGCGAAACGTCAACCCCAAGTGAAATTCGTGCATTGTTTGGCATCCTTTTAACAACTTGCTCTCCATCAGCTCCTACAGAGTTATGGGGAAAATATAAGTCAAAAATGTCCGTAGATATACTCCATCGAAAACAGTTAGAGACGTCAGATATGACTTTTGATTTTACATCAGAAATTTATAACTACACTTTAGTTATTATAGAAGATTTGTGCGTACGTATGGCAAACAAACCTCTTCAGGATTTGGGAATGCCTTCATCTAACCGTATCGCTGCTGTTTCGACATGTGTAGAATTGGATCGTGAACATAGTTACAGTACGAGTGATCTATTGTCATATGTACAAAATAACATTTCCAAGTTAACGTCGGAACAAAAAGACATTTATGATACGATACTCAATTTCAGGACGTATACAACTACCTGCTGATTTCTGTAATTTAGTGACGTCCAAAAATGAATTGATTGAAAAAGTATTTCCGAATAGTCTAAAAAATTATAAAAATAATAAATGGCTAAGTGAAAGAGCGATTCTCGCACCCAAAAATATAGACATCCACGAAATCAACAATATTGTTTTGACCAAGATTCGAGACCAGGCAGCCCTTTACAAGTCAATCGACACAGTTTTGGAACCAAATGAAGCGGTTAAGTATGCATGTTTGTTTGTTTGTAAAAAGAGCGTTTGCATATGACGTCATTATTAGTACATACGGCTTTGTATATGCACAGACAATGGGAAAGCCAAGAATGTTGTATATTCGCAATTTTTATGTAGTTTAACTCCTGCAGACGAAATGAATGCTTGCCTGAAAAATTCTAATTTATGGGCACACGTAAAAATATTAAAATTAGCTACAAATATGCGTGTCCGATTGCAAAACGATGACTCTGGTCAAACATTTTCAGATCAATTGCTGGTAATTGGAAACGGAAAGCTCCCAGTAGTGGGAAAGCCAAAAATGTTGTATATTCGCAATTTTTACGTAGTTTGAAACACATATATAAATCTATCTATATTCACAGGTGGGACACAGGGACACAACTACAATGGCGCGTAACGACTTACGCGCGCGGGTGGGCTTGGGGGGGGGGGGGGCGCGAAGCGCCACCCCAACAGCTAGTATATATATATATAAATAAGTTGTATGTTTGTACGTATATGACGTCATTATAAGTATATAAGGCTTTGCATATGACGTCATTATAAGTATATAAGGAGGCGATTCAAAGAGAAATTTTAGTATAAATCCTACAATGGCAGAAGAAACAGCCGAGGAAGCTGCTCAAAGAGTTAATTCAAAGAGAAATTTTTGTATAAATCCTACAATGGCAGAAGAAACAGCCGAGGAAGCGGCTCAAAGAGTTAATGCCAAAAGGCTTGCGGCTAAAAGAGAAAGTAAGAAAAGAAAGCATGCCGAGGAATCACAAGAACAACGTGAAAACAGGCTTGCGTCTCAAAGAGAAATTACCAAAAAAAATCGTGCCGAGGAATCACAAGAACAACGTGAAAACAGGCTCGCGGCTCAAAGAGATAATCGCCTGGCATTCAGGTACAGCCCAGTCGATGATTATAGCTTGAGTAGATGTGTTCAAATCAGGACTATGTCTAGAATTCGTCCCTCTCGCAAGGCCTTGAAATTTAATGGTGAAACAATGGGAATGTGTTGCGCCTCAGGAAAAGTTAAACTTCCTCAACTGGCTGCACCACTATAGCCATTGAAGACTTTATGACGTTACAGACGGGGACACCGGGACAAAAGGAATATAAATGACGACCGGGACACTCAAAGAAATTACAGGCCGGGACACAAATGACGACCGGGACACAGGGAATATAAGTGACGACCGGGACACTCAAAGAGAAATTACAGACCGAGACACAGGGACACAAATGACGACCGGGACACAGGGAATATAAATGACGACCGGGACACAGGGACACAAGTACAACGGGGACGCCGGAAGGCACAGGAGGGATATATAGATGACGACGTGGACGCAGGGAATATTCGATTACGGATTGATTTCCCATGTATATGTTGCATGTTCAAGAGTTGGTAAATCTAACAATCTATTTATATGCACAGACAATGGGACAGCGAAGAATGTTGTATATTCGCAAGTATATATATATATATATATATATATATATATATATATATATATATATATATATATATATATATATATATATATATATATATATATATATATATATATATATATATATATATATATATATATATATATATATATATATATATATATATATATATATATATATATATGATTTATGATTTTTGAATTTTATGATTTTTGAGTTATTGGAATTTGTTTTATACAATACTTATATAAGATTTGGGGGTGATTTGTACAAGCAAATTATGGGAATTCCCATGGGGGGGAATGCCAGCCCATTTATAGCTGACTTGTTTTTAAGTCAACTAGAATATAAATATATGATGGATAAGAATAATCCAATTAATTTAAAACATGCTTTGTCAAATAATAAAAGATATTTAGATGATATTTTGGTCTTAAATTGTAAGGATTTCATTGATATTTCTAAAAATATATATCCATCAGAGCTTATTCTTGAGCCTAGTCATGGCGCTGGTCATGAAGATCATTTCTTAGATTTAAATATTAATATTTGTGATAATAATAAATTAAGTTTTAAAATGTATAATAAGACGGATGATTTTGATTTTGAAGTGATTAGTTTCCCATTCCCTGAAAGTAATATACACTCAAATATCACATATTCAGCGTTTTTCTCACAGTTACTTCGTTATGCAAGGATTTGTAGTAATTATATTGACTTTAAAAATAGATGTAAAATCTTAAGCCAAAAATTGATATCAAGAGGTTTTTCTGCAAATAAATTAACTTGGCAATTTAAAAAATTTAGTTTTCATTATAACGAACTTTTAAATAAATATCAAAAGAATTATCTAGAAATACTTAAAGAAATTTTTAACTCATTTCGGAGGTTCGACAAATGTTGTCACAGCGCCATTTATTTTGAATTGTGTTTCTAATTGAGCGGATTTTTTTAAAAATTAGCCACATGGTAAAGATGAATTCTATAATTGTTTAGTTCATTCAGGTTTTTTGCAATGTGTTAATATTTGTGATTTGGTAAAATTTATAATATTTAGTTTACCTATTGTTGCTAAAGGGAGGGATGTATTAACAAGATAAGCTTGTTTTGGTTTTACTTGGTTGTTTTACATTTGCTGTTTTTTTTTCATAGGCGTGTATTTTGGGGGTGATACCTGACGCGGGGATGCCATGGATATTCTGTGGTAGCCACAACACTGTGCTGGGTAGAGAATTTAGAGTGGCGAAACCCTATATAGGCCAGTGTATTCTCCTGATGAGCCCTTATGTTGGGTGTTGCCTCTGAATTATTTGTCTATATTATTTTTTCTATTGTTCGGTAAATGACGACTTATACTTATTGACGACATGACTGCCTGTCCATGGATTATTCTTTATGGTTGATTGTGTGTGGCTATGCTGTTTGATCTATGTGATTGTATGGATGAGTAGGGTTAAGGCCTCATTCAAGTGCTGGTCTATATTAATCACTAATTTAGGAAAACAGTCTTCCTTTTCTCCTTCTGTCTCTTTTTTTTTTTTTTTTTTTTTGTGCTGTAGCATTGGTGATTTCTCTTTTCATGATATTATTCCAGGTTGGATCCAGTGCTGGTGGAGAAAATTTTTTTAGTTTTTTCCCCGACAGACCTTTACCCTGGTCATTTTTTTTTTTTTTTTTTTTTTTTTTTCTTTTTTTTTTTTTGTGCTGTAGCATTGGTGATTTCTCTTTTCATGATATATATATATATATATATATATATATGTATCTTGCGTTATCCGCGAAGTAATAAATTTTGTATGTTTTATGTTTCAACATCGCTGTTTACATATGAGAATTTTTTTCTTTTTTCAAATTAACATGTTCTCGTTTCTTTTAAATATACACACTTACCTTTATAAAAAAAAAAAAAACATAGGCGATGCAACTTGTTTTGTTTACACCTTTATTAACTAAGGCCAAGAAAAGTAAGGTTTGCAAAGCCTAGCAGTAGTCTTTCCATGGCTTCGGAAGGTTTCTCCAGTTTATAGGCGAATTGCAGCTTTTTGCTGTGATATGCTGTTAATGATATCCCTATCTTTGAATGTATCTTTTTTTTGCATAGGAAAAGAAGCAATTTTTTAGTTACTCCAAAAGAAAATAATAATCCAAATTTTTCAGCTGAAATATTCAAAGACTCTAAGTCAGTATGATGATAACGAGAAGGTTCAAATAAAAAATACTGCTTCGTTAGAACTGTTTTCACTCATTTGTTCCAGTTAAATGATTTGTGCATTATAGGCAACCTTCACCTGATGATTAACTTGCTTATAGGCCTTAATGAGACCTGGTCGTTTAGATAGAGTGGTTTATGTTCCGCTTCCAGATGTCGAAACCCGTGAAGCTATTTTTAATCTTATGTTAAGAAAAATGAGTGTATCCGAAGATGTTAGTATCGGCTGGCTTGTAAGTCAAACAAATGATTACTCGGGAGCAGAGGTAAGCCATCTTGCTCATAGTAGGCAATATTGATAATAGCGTTTCTTTTTCATTGCTTTATTTTCAAATCCGTGATTGGCTTTGTTCGCTTTCAGGAGTGTTTCGTGTTGAATCTTTGTATTTGTTTCATTTCGTGTCTTTAAGGTCTCGCAACAAGTACACTAATATTGCTAGTTGCTATTGGTCATTTGATGGCTTCTTGTTCTTAAAGTTTTTTTTACGATTTGTGTTTCCCAAGTTGAAATCTGCTATAAATAAAACCAAAACAATTGCTGGGTTACCGATTTTAAGAATCAAAATGAGTGAGCGGCTTTCATTCTGTGTTTACCGTGCTCTAGGCGTCAGATGGCAGATTCTGCGATCGCGTTTTATAGTTTTTTTAGAAAGGATCTTTCCACCAATTTTTAAAAATCTTTTATTTGAAAAGGTGTGAATTTTTGACTTGCTTGGTTCTTTCTCCTTCTTTCATGTTCCAATAGTGGTTAGCAGATATTAGCTAAATTTTTGCTCAGTATGGAGGAGGCGCTTCTTGGATTTTCTCTTTTATAACCATTAGCATAAGTGGAACATTTTTTCGAATTATTGTTTTCCGCATATCGAGTTAAGAGTCATTGGTTATCACCAATCAGACTGTTAGAGGAGAAGGGGAAGGAGAGAAGGTGGTCAAAAACAAAAGAAATATAGATTCTAGTCATGTTTTTTGCGAGGTGGGTGTTCTTCATACCTCTCCCCTTTATATACAGGTAGGCTGAGCCTCTTTCCAAGATGGTTTTATTTTGGGAGGTATATATGACGAGTTACGTCATCAGCATAGCGTGGTATAAGATTCCTTAAAAGCCAGTATTTGATATAGCATGGTCAGTAACTATAAATAGTGCCTCTAACTTAAAACTGTTCCAATATACGAAAAAGAAGTCCTTCCATCAGGTAAGCATGAGCAAAATCAGAATAAACAAGAGCTAAGAGCTCATATGGCACTTGTGACGAGGTCGGAAGAGCCTAGAGCCAAAATCCTAAAAATCAATAGATTGCTTTAAAAGGAAAATCAGAGGCTTAATGCCGGTCGGGATTTAAAATAAGAGCTCTGAGTCACGAGGTCCTTCTAAATATCAAAATTCGTTAAGTTCCGATCACCCTTCTCGTAAGTTAGAAATACCTCAATTTTTCTAACTTTCCCTCTCCCTTCAGCCCGCCAGATGGTCGAATCATGGAAAACGACTTTATCAAGTCAATTTGTACAGTTCCCTGACACGCCTACCAATTTTCATCGTCTTAGAACGTCCAGAAGCACCAAACTCGCCAAAGCACTGAACCCCACCACCTAACTCCCCCAAAGGGAGCGGATTCATTCCGGCTACGTCAATCACGCATCTACGACATTTATAAGCTTTTCCCAAGATTTCTGTTTTCCCCCTCCAACTCCACCCAATGTCAACAGATCTGGTCGGGATTTGAAATAAAAGCTCTGAGCCATGACTTTCTTCTAAATATCAAATTTCATTATGATCCAGTCACCCGTTCTTAAGTTAAAAATACCTCAATTTTTCTAATTTTTCCAAATTAACAACCCCCCGCTCCCCTAAAGAGAACGGATCCGTACCAATTATGTCAATCTCGTATCTATAACTTGTGCTTATTCTTCTCATCAAGTTTCATCCCGATAGTTACAAATACCTCAATTTTTCCCAGTTTTTAGAATTAAACCTCCCCCCCCACTCTCCCAAAGAGAGCAGATCCGTTCCGGTTATGTCAATTCTGTATCTAGGACTTGTACTTATTTTCCCACCAAGTTTCATCCCGATCCCTCCACTCTAAGCATTTCCAAGATTTTAGGTTTCGCCCCCCAACTTCCCCTTCACCGAATCCGGCCGGGATTTAATATAAGAGCTCTGAGACATGATATCCTTCCAAACATCAAATTTCATTAAGATCCGATCGCTCCTTCGTAAGTTAAAAATACCTCATTTTTCTAATTTTTCAGAATTAACCCTCCCGCCCCCAACTCCCCCAAAGAGAGCGGATCGGTTCCGGTTATATCAATCACGTATCTAGCACTTGTGCTTATTCTTCGTTTTCCAAGATTTTAGGTTCCCCCTCATTTCCCCCCAATGCCGCTGGATCCAGTCGGAATTTAAAATAATAGCTGTGAGACACGATATCCTTCCAAACTTCAAATTTCATCAAGATCCGATCGCTCTTTTGGAAGTTAAAAATACCTCATGTTTCTAATTTTTCAGAATTCCTCCCCCCCCCCTCCAACTCCCCCAAACAGAGCAGATCCGTTCCGGTTATATCAATAACGTATCTAGGACTTCTGCTAAGTTTTCCCACCAAGTTTCACCCCGATCCCTTCAGTCTAAGCGTGTTCCAACATTTAGCTTCCCCCCTTCAACTCCCCCAATGTCACGGGATATGGTCGGGACTTAAAATAAGAGCTCTGAGACACGATATCGTTCCAAACATCAAATTTCATTAAGACCCCATCTCCCGGTCGTTAGTTAAAAATACTTCATTTTTTCTATTTTTTCGGAGTTAACCGGCCCCCCACTCGCCCCCAGATAGTCAATTCGGGAAAACGACTATTTCTAGTTTAACCTAGTCCGGTCCCTGATACGCCTGCCAAATTTCATCGTCCTAGCTTACCTGGAAGTGCCTAAAGTAGCAAAACCGGGACAGACTGACAGACCGACAGACAGGCCGACAGAATTTGAGATCGCTATATGCCACTTGGTTAATACCAAGTGCCATAAAAATCTATAGGCTTCGTTTCTCTAATTGGAGATGGAGAAGGGAGCTGGGACACTCATTCTCTTATTCAAATGCAATCTTGCTTTTTAGTTTGATTCTGATTTGACGTTCTCTTCTTTTAATCCCTGCAAATGACTGACAAAGGGACTTTGATAGGGTTTAATCATAATTATTAATTAAATATTTTTGAGGATTGTTTCAAGTGTGGTTGGTTATATGAAGACACATGACCTGACCAGAGGTCATTGTAACAAGGCGCATAAAACAAACACTCAAGAAAATTAAAGAAAAAGATTGTTATATTGGCGGTTTTGATTTGAATACAATATTACTGGTTGACAAAAGATCATCTTAATGCTTACGATAGTAATTTGCGGTTTACACAATAAGTTGAAACTGAAAATAAGCTACCGTTTTTAAGGCACTTGGTATTAACCTACAATCTTGGAAAACACTTAGAGTGGAGTGATCGGGATGAAACTTGATGGTAAAAATAAGCACAAGTCCTAGATACATGGTTGACATAACCTGAATGGATCTGCTCTCTTTGGAGTACTTGGGGAGGGGGGGGGGTTAATTCTGAATAATTAAAAAATGAGGTATTTTTAACTTACGAACGGGTGATCGGATCTCAATAAAATTTGATATTTAGAAGGATATCGTGTCTCAAAGCTTTTATTTTAAATCGCGACGGGATCTGTTGACATTGGGGGGGGGGGGGGTTAGGGGGGAACCTAAAATCATGGAAAGCGCTTAGATTGGAGGGATCGGGATGAAACTTGGTGGGAAAAATAAGCAGAAGTCTTAGATACGTGATTTAAATAATTGGAACGGATCCGCTCTATTGTGGGGGGGGGGGGTAATTCTGAAAAACTAGAAAAAATGACGCATTTTTAATGTACGAAGGAGTGATCGGATCTTCATGAAACTTCATATTTGGAAGGACCTCGTGAATCAGATCTCTTATTTTAAATCTTAACCGGCTCCAGCGTCATTGGGGGGCAGTTGGGGGGGAGGGACCGGAAATCTTAGAAAATAGTTAAAGCGGAGAGATCAGGATGAAACTGGATGGGAAGAATAGAAACCTGTCTAAGATACGTGACTGACATAACCGGACCGGATCTGCTCTCTTTGGTGGAGTTGGGGGGGGGGGGTAATTTGGAAAAATGACGTATTTGTAACTTACGAAAGGGTGACCAGATCATAATGAAATTTGATATTTAGAAGGATCTTGTGCTTTGAAGCTCTAATTTTAAATCCCGACCAAATCTTTTGATATTGGGGGGAGTTGGAGGTGGAAATCTTGGAAAACACTTGGAGTGGAGGAATCGGAATGAAGCTTGGTGGATAGAATCAGCAAATGTCCTTGATACGTGATTGACGCAACCGTACTGGATTCGCTCTCTTTGGGGGAGTTGGGGGGAGGCGTTCAGTGATTTGGCGAGTTTGGTGCTTCTGGACGTACTAGGACGATGAGAATTGGTAGGCGTGTCAGGGACCTGCACAAATTGACTTGATAAAGTCGTTTTCCCAGATACGACCATCTGGGGAGCTAAAGGGAGAGGAAAGATTAGAAAAAATGAGGTATTTATAACTTACGAGTGGGTGATCCGATCTTAATGAATTTTGATATTTAGAAGGACATCGTGACTCAGAGCTCTTATTTTAAATCCTGACCGGCATTAAGCCTCTGATTTTCCTTTTAAATCAATCTATTGATTCTTAAAATTTTGTTAGAGCTCATACCATATGAGCTCTTGGCTCTTAGCTCTTCTTGCCTCGTCACAAGTGCCATATGAGCTCTTAGCTCTTGTTAGATGTGCTTATTACTAGTAAAACTAATAAACTGGATTTTACTATCTATAGAAAACCAACACAAAACAATAAGATATTTTGATTTTAATTCACCCCCCCCCCCCACAAGTTAAAAGAGCAGTTGTAACTTCTCTCATTAATCGTACCCTGTTTATTTGCTCCGATTCGTACATAAATGCAGAAATAAATTTGACCAGAGATGTTCTTTTTGGTAACGGATACCCCATTGCTTTTGTCAATAATACAATTAACTGTAGACCAAAAAGACATTCCCGTAAAATCAAAAATATTTCACGATGTTAGGCTTCTGATAAGCCCTCCAGAAAACTAGCAATTATAATCAACAACCGAAGACATCTGAGACACCAGAAGAATGTCAATTTTATGAAAAGCTTTTTTTGTGAAATATTTGGACGTTTTAAGAAAGTTTTAGCGGCAAAATTTTTTGGATTTATAAAGTCAATTTTGTTATGTTTTAAGACGGTTATACTATATCTGTATTATAGTAGTTGTGATGACTGTATTTGATGTAAAGGATTGTTTCAGTCGTGGTTTTGGAGACGAACTCCCTAAATAGTAAATCCTAAAAAAAAAAACGGGCTAGATCCTCTTATTAGTGAGGATAGGAAAATAAATAATGTGCCCGTGTGACAACATTTTCCAAAACTAAGTACACAGGCAAACACCAAATCAAAATTGCGTGAAACAAAGGTAAGAAAAGATTTAATAAATGAAAAAATCAAATAGGGGGGAAAAACGAGGATTTGTCAGTAAACAACGACGAACAAACACAACTTAGAAACAATAGGGAAATTTTTTAAAGGCAGTGGAAATAGATTCAGTGAATATTTTGGCCCTTTGTCCAAGGGCCGTTTTCAGCACAACATCATATATATATATATATATATATATATATATATATATATATATATATATATATATATATATATATATATATACTAGCTGTTGGGGTGGCGCTTCGCGCCACCCCAACAGCGCCCCCCCCAAGCCCCCCCGCGCGCGTAAGTCGTTACGCGCCATAATAGTTACGCACCATTGTAGTTGTGTCCCTATGTCCCACCTGTGAATATAGATAGATAGATATATATATATATATATATATATATATATATATATATATATATATATATATATATATATATATATATATATATATATATATATATATATATATATATATATATATATATATATATATATATATATATATATATATATATATATATATATATATATGGTTTTAACTACGTAAAACTTGCGAATATACAACATTCTTTGCTGTCCCATTGTCTTTGCATATAAATAGATTGTCAGGTTTACCGACTCTTGAACATGCAACATATAATGGTCCATGGGAAAACAATCTGTATTCAGATCTATACCTCATGATTCTAATGATTGCCCTTGAGCTTTGTTGATGGTGATTGCTAATCGACCATTCCCTGTCCCGGTGTCCCGGTCGTCATTTATATCCCCCTGTTTCCCCCGGTGTCCCCGTTGTAGTTGTGTCCCTGTGTCCCGGTTGTCATTTATATTCCCTGTGTCCCGGTCGTCATTTGTATCCCGGTGTCCCGGTCTGTATATACATTCGTTTTTTAGTTTTGTTTTTCTCCTTTATTTTTTTCCTTTTTTTTTCTTTTTTAGTTTATTTAGATTTTTAGATTTTTTAGTTTTTTTATTAGTTTTTAGTTTTTTTTTCTTTTTTTTTGTAGTTTTTACCTTCTTTTTAGTTTTGTTAGTTTTTTTTTACTTATGTCCTGGTCGTCATTTATACTCCCTGTGTCCCGGTGCTTTGTTGATTGCTAATCGAACATTCCTTTTGTCCTGGTCGCTTTCTCTTTGAGTGTCGTCATTTATTTTTTTCTCTTTTAGTTCTTTTAGTTTTTACCTTTTTTAGTTTTTTTTAGTTTTTTAGATGAAAATTTTTTTTAGTTTTTTCCTTTTTTTTCTTTTTAGTTTTTTATTGGTTTTTACCTTTATTTTAGCTTATTTTTCAGTTTTTTCCTTTTTTTTAGTTTTTCTTTATTTTTTTTTTTTTTAGTTTTTTACCTTTTTTTAGTTTTTTTAGTTTTTTTAGTTTTTTAGCTTTTTTACTTTTTTTTATTAGTTTTTAGTTTTTTTTGTAGTTTTTGCCTTTTTTTAGTTTTTTCAGTTTTTTTTTTTAGTTTTTTATTGGTTTTTACCTTTATTTTAGCTTATTTTTCAGTTTTTTCCTTTTTTTTAGTTTTTTTTAGTTTTTAGTTTTTTTAGTTTTTTACCTTTTTTTAGTTTTTTTAGTTTTTTTAGTTTTTTAGCTTTTTTATTTTTTTTATTAGTTTTTAGTTTTTTTTGTAGTTTTTGCCTTTTTTTAGTTTTTTTAGTTTTTTAGCTTTTTTATTAGTTTTTAGTTTTTTTTGTAGTTTTTGCCTTTTTTTAGTTTTTTTCTTTTTAGTTTTTTTGTAGTTTTTACCTTCTTTTTAGTTTTGTTAGTTTTTTTTTTTTACTTATGTCCTGGTCGTCATTTATACTCCCTGTGTTACGGTGCTTTGTTGATTGCTAATCGAACATTCCTTTTGTCCTGGTCGCTTTCTCTTTGAGTGTCGTCATTTCTTTTTTTCTTTTTTAGTTCTTTTAGTTTTTACCTTTTTTAGTTTTTTTTAGTTTTTTAGATGAAAATTTTTTGTAGTTTTTTCCTTTTTTTCTTTTTAGTTTTTTATTGGTTTTTACCTTTATTTTAGCTTATTTTTCAGTTTTTTCCTTTTTTTATTTTTTTTTATTTTTTATTTTTTTTAGTTTTTTACCTTTTTTTAGTTTTTTTAGTTTTTTTAGTTTTTTAGCTTTTTTACTTTTTTTATTAGTTTTTAGTTTTTTTTGTAGTTTTTGCCTTTTTTTAGTTTTTTCAGTTTTTTTTTAGTTTTTTATTGGTTTTTACCTTTATTTTAGCTTATTTTTCAGTTTTTTTAGTTTTTTACCTTTTTTTAGTTTTTTTAGTTTTTATATATATATATATATATATATATATATATATATATATATATATATATATATATATATATATATATAAATATAATATGAAAAAAACTTCGTTTTCTTAAAGAGGCTGCGTCCCAAAGTCGAACCTTAAAACGTACAGGAATTAGAAGAGGCAGTTGGGGGGCTGCCGCCCCCCAAACCCCCAGCTTTTAAAGACTTTTGTACAGGTTTTTTTGTGGGGGGACTTCATTGTTACTAATTACTAGTTTCGGCGCAATGGCTCTCCTGTCCTCTTGTGTTTAACATTTTTCGAAGTTATTCCATTATTCATTCATTTCAATTTTTTGTTAATTAAAAGAGGGCCTTTCCGAAGCCAAGAGCGGGGGGTTAGCAAAAAA
This sequence comes from Artemia franciscana, assembly GCF_032884065.1. Taxonomy (NCBI): domain Eukaryota; kingdom Metazoa; phylum Arthropoda; class Branchiopoda; order Anostraca; family Artemiidae; genus Artemia; species Artemia franciscana. The sequence goes on from NC_088877.1 coordinate 20,985,359, forward strand.
ACAAAAAACCTGTACAAAAGAGTCTTTAAAAGCTGGGGGTTTGGGGGGCGGCAGCCCCCCAACTGCCTCTTCTAATTCCTGTACGTTTTAAGGTTCGACTTTGGGACGCAGCCTCTTTAACTCTTTAAGAAAACAAAGTTTTTTTCATATTATTTCTGTACGTTTTTCTACAATCCATGGTGGATGTAATTTAATAATTCCTGTACTCCTCGTACAGGAATTAGGAGAGGAACTTGGGTGGTTGCCGCCCCCCCCCCGCTTTTAAATCATTGTATAAAATAGAAAAAAAATAGATAGAATGACCGAAATGTTTCTTTTGCTCGTAAGAAGCTAATATTCTCTTATCTCTCAATTGATAAGCTGTCCAGGTGTTATCAAAATCATACACTTTTATTTTGATGTTGTTAAAAAAATCCGCCTGTAAGGGACTTGAACCCTTGACCCGAGGATTAAAAGTCCCACGGTCTACCGACTGAGCTAATCACTTGCATGTGTGTAAATATAACTTCTCAATAACTTTTAAAAATTTCAAATTAACATGGGCTCTTATGGAGAGAATGCGTTAATTAAGTAGCTAATGCGTGGTTTCTGGAAAACAGGGAAGGAGTTATCGGATCGAGCTGTTTCGCGGATGAGCTCCTGGGCCGTAGGGGACATTAACTTGTGAATTTCAGCCCGATCGGACAACGTTAAAAGGGGGGGGGGGTTGGAGGGTCGAAACTTTTGGGGGGTTAAGATTTTCCTACGAAACTTTCCAGGAAAATTACTCGGAGAATTCCGCATCGAATGAGTCTTCGTACACCCAGATCCGATGTCGGATGTGACCTGTAGGCGTCTAGGAAAAAAAAAGAACATGAATTTTAAGTGGCTATGCGTGGTTTCTGGAAAACATAAAGTCGCCTATAAAGTCGCCTCTTTATAGAGGCGTCCTTGATATATGCCTCCTTGATATATATATATATATATATATATATATATATATATATATATATATATATATATATATATATATATATATATATATATACTAGCTGTTGGGGTGGCGCTTCGCGCCACCCCAACACCTAGTTGGTGGGGGCGCTTCGCGCCCCCCCCAAGCCCCCCCGCGCGCGTAAGTCGTTACGCGCCATAATAGTTACGCGCCATTGTAGTTGTGTCCCTATGTCCCACCTGTGAATATAGATAGATATATATATATATATATATATATATATATATATATATATATATATATATATATATATATATATATATATATATATATATGGTTTTAACTACGTAAAACTTGCGAATATACAACATTCTTTGCTGTCCCATTGTCTTTGCATATAAATAGATTGTCAGGTTTACCGACTCTTGAACATGCAACATATAATGGTCCATGGGAAAACAATCTGTATTCAGATCTATACCTCATGATTCTAATGATTGCCCTTGAGCTTTGTTGATATATATATATATATATATATATATATATATATATATATATATATATATATATATATATATATATATATATATATATATATATATATATATATATATATATATATATATATATATATATGGTTTTAACTACGTAAAACTTGCGAATATACAACATTCTTTGCTGTCCCATTGTCTTTGCATATAAATAGATTGTCAGGTTTACCGACTCTTGAACATGCAACATATAATGGTCCATGGGAAAACAATCTGTATTCAGATCTATACCTCATGATTCTAATGATTGCCCTTGAGCTTTGTTGATATATATATATATATATATATATATATATATATATATATATATATATATATATATATATATATGGTTTTAACTACGTAAAACTTGCGAATATACAACATTCTTTGCTGTCCCATTGTCTTTGCATATAAATAGATTGTCAGGTTTACCGACTCTTGAACATGCAACATATAATGGAACGTTGCACATGCAACGTTGTAGTTGTGTCCCTGTGTCCCGGTCGTCATTTATATTCCCTGTGTCCCGGTCGTCATTTGTATCCCGGTGTCCCGGTCTGTATATACATTCGTTTTTTAGTTTTGTTTTTCTCCTTTATTTTTTTCCTTTTTTTTTCTTTTTAGCTTATTTAGATTTTTAGATTTTTTAGTTTTTTTATTAGTTTTTAGTTTTTTTTTCTTTTTAGTTTTTTTGTCCCGGTCGTCATTTATATCCCCCTGTTTCCCCCGGTGTCCCCGTTGTAGTTGTGTCCCTGTGTCCCGGTCGTCATTTATATTCCCTGTGTCCCGGTCGTCATTTGTATCCCGGTGTACCGGTCTGTATATACATTCGTTTTTTAGTTTTGTTTTTCTCCTTTATTTTTTTCCTTTTTTTTTCTTTTTTAGTTTATTTAGATTTTTAGATTTTTCAGTTTTTTTTATTAGTTTTTAGTTTTTTTTTCTTTTTAGTTTTTTTGTAGTTTTTACCTTCTTTTTAGTTTTGTTAATTTTTTTTTTTACTTATGTCCTGGTCGTCATTTATACTCCCTGTGTCCCGGTGCTTTGTTGATTGCTAATCGAACATTCCTTTTGTCCTGGTCGCTTTCTCTTTGAGTGTCGTCATTTATTTTTTTCTTTTTTAGTTCTTTTAGTTTTTACCTTTTTTAGTTTTTTTTAGTTTTTTAGATGAAAATTTTTTTTAGTTTTTTCCTTTTTTTCTTTTTAGTTTTTTATTGGTTTTTACCTTTATGTTAGCTTATTTTTCAGTTTTTTCCTTTTTTTTTAGTGTTTTTATTTTTTATTTTTTTTTAGTTTTTTACCTTTTTTTAGTTTTTTTATTTTTTTTAGTTTTTTTAATTTTTTAGCTTTTTTACTTTTTTTATTAGTTTTTAGTTTTTTTGTAGTTTTTGCCTTTTTTTAGTTTTTGCCTTTTTTTAGTTTTTTCAGTTTTTTTTTTTAGTTTTTTATTGGTTTTTACCTTTATTTTAGCTTATTTTTCAGTTTTTTCCTTTTTTTTAGTTTTTTTTAGTTTTTAGTTTTTTTAGTTTTTTACCTTTTTTTAGTATTTTTAGTTTTTTTAGTTTTTTAGCTTTTTTATTTTTTTTATTAGTTTTTAGTTTTTTTTGTAGTTTTTGCCTTTTTTTTAGTTTTTTTAGTTTTTTAGCTTTTTTATTAGTTTTTAGTTTTTTTTGTAGTTTTTGCCTTTTTTTAGTTTTTTTAGTTTTTTAGCTTTTTTATTTTTTTTATTAGTTTTTAGTTTTTTTTGTAGTTTTTGCCTTTTTTTAGTTTTTTCAGTTTTGACGTCACCTGATCCAGTTTTTTCAGGTGACGTCACCTGATCCACGATCCACAGATCCACAGACAACTTATTTTTATATATATAGATAGTTTTTTTTTTTTACTTATGTCCTGGTCGTCATTTATACTCCCTGTGTCCCGGTGCTTTGTTGATTGCTAATCGAACATTCCTTTTGTCCTGGTCGCTTTCTCTTTGAGTTTCGTCATTTATTTTTTTCTTTTTTAGTTCTTTTAGTTTTTACCTTTTTTAGTTTTTTTTAGTTTTTTAGATGAAAATTTTTTTTAGTTTTTTCCTTTTTTTCTTTTTAGTTTTTTATTGGTTTTTACCTTTATTTTAGCTTATTTTTCAGTTTTTTCCTTTTTTTTAGTTTTTTTTTATTTTTTATTTTTTTTAGTTTTTTACCTTTTTTTAGTTTTTTTAGTTTTTTTAGTTTTTTAGCTTTTTTACTTTTTTTATTAGTTTTTAGTTTTTTTTGTAGTTTTTGCCTTTTTTTAGTTTTTTCAGTTTTTTTTTTAGTTTTTTATTGGTTTTTACCTTTATTTTAGCTTATTTTTCAGTTTTTTCCTTTTTTTTTAGTTTTTTTTAGTTTTTAGTTTTTTTAGTTTTTTACCTTTTTTTAGTTTTTTTAGTTTTTTTAGTTTTTTAGCTTTTTTATTTTTTTTATTAGTTTTTAGTTTTTTTTGTAGTTTTTGCCTTTTTTTAGTTTTTTTAGTTTTTTAGCTTTTTTATTAGTTTTTAGTTTTTTTTGTAGTTTTTGCCTTTTTTTAGTTTTTTTAGTTTTTTAGCTTTTTTATTTTTTTATTAGTTTTTAGTTTTTTTTGTAGTTTTTGCCTTTTTTTAGTTTTTTCAGTTTTGACGTCACCTGATCCAGTTTTTTCAGGTGACGTCACCTGATCCATCCACAGATCCACAGACAACTTATTTTTATATATATATAGATATATATATATATATATATATATGTAAACTTACTTAAAAATGCGACCTTTAAAACTAAAAATGTTTATAAAAAATTCTTAAAACAGCCCTAGTATTCTTACTTCAACGAAGTTCAACCAGGTCTGATAAATAAATGATTCGAGATGATAAATTCACCCAAACGAAATAAAATAAATACATTAAATGCAAGCTTTCAAAGCTAATCTTGCTTTTTTGGCAGCTAGCCTTAAAGGCCTTTTTGTAATGGGTTCAATATTATTGTAAATTGGTTTAGTAAAATATTTGGTTAGATCATTTTTAATTAAACTTGAGTACATAGAATTTAGTGAATATTCCCCTAAGTCCTTATTTAAAGAAATATTATTATTTATTTTGAGACTAATTTCAATCGATCCCTAACCACCTATTTTATCCCCTAATTATTACTAATGAGAGAAGATTTTTCAAAAAGTATTGCGTGGCTGGGATTGTCATATATTTGACAAGCTAAAGCAGAATCAAAGAAGTTATTAGAACTATCAGAAATTCATGCTTTGTCTATGTCTTCTTTATGCTGGTGTAGCCTTTTTTCTAGATTCTGATGAGTTCTGCCAACGTAGTAATTTCCACAGTCGCATGGTGTTTGATAAACCCCTCTTTGGCGAGTAACTGGGGTTTTATCTTTACCGGAGTTTAAAAAATTTTTGACCTCAAAGTTATTAGTGAAAACTACATACAGATTATTATTTGGGCAAATATTTTTTAATTTCGTTGTGATTTTTGGGATATACGGACGATAAATTATTTTTCCTGTTGATTATAATTGCTAATTTTCTTGAAGTAAGTATAGCATCTGAACATTGCAAGGGAGGTCCAGTGAGGCTCTACTAGGGTCGAAGGATTATGATGCCAGCTATGGCGAGCTAGACAAGTGGAAAGAGGCAAAATGAATCCTACGCGATCTCGTTCGCGAATTCAAAAGTCGCCTGATCAAGTGAGGACCATTTACTGGGCTAAAAAGTCTGAGTTGGTGACCAGTAGGGAGCAGGGGAAGGTGACGAAAAGGTCACAAATCGCGCTTACTACGAGCCAAGATTTTTCTCGGCTCGAAGAATTTTCTTTTGAAGGATCTAAATAAGTAAACATTTAAATATGTATAACAGAGGCCCGAACAGAGTGAGGCCGAAGTCTGGAGCTACCGAACATAGCTAGCAAAGGGAGGCGAAATTAATCCCCAAATGTGAGCTTTATTGGGCCAAGAGGTCTGCTAAGCAGCACTTATTTCCACTAATGTGTTATAAAATCAAGCGCCAATCAAGGGCTATGACAGAAAAAGGGTAAAAAATAGACTTGGTCAGATAGGCTGTGGAAAAATCCTATAGCGCTTGATATTTAAGTGGATATAGTCCATTTTGCTGTTGGCTCAATCCATGCTATACAAAATTTTCATAAAAATAATGTTGCTAATAATTCTGCCCAAGAAATTAAAGCCAAAGTTGGAATGCTTATCTCAAGAAAATCGCCCTTAAATTCACACTGACAACTAATCAGCTTCTTCTTGGTTCTTTTTCCTCCATTCTGATGATGGTTGCAACTGTATGAATCGGGATGATTCGTTCCCCTGTCTTATTCTTTCATTTCCCTGTCTTATTCTTTCAGGCAGCAGCTATTTTTACAACCACTCCAACATTTTGGCAATTAGGCTTTTTAGTTAGATGTTGACGCATCCCCCCTATATATCGCCTTACTTCGATTGGTAGATATTTATGTATAATTGTTTGTCTTTCATTCCTACAATCCTGTATTCTCTGTGACGTTGTGTCTGCGCGTTTCTTAGATCCAAGAGAAGCTAGAAAATAACTGCTGCATAAGAAATACTAAATAACGTGATTTTTTGTGTATATATGTTTTGTGTTTTCAGGTGTGTGCTGTCTGTCAAGAGGCTGGTTTGATTTGTCTACAGGAAGATATTAACGCAACCATTATTGAAGTGAGACATTTTGAAAAGGCCCTTTCTGTTGTTAGGCCAAGGACCACGAAAGAGAGTATAAATTTTTATGAAAATTTTTTTGTCGAACGAGGCTTTTTGAAAATGTAGTTTTCTGAACAAAGCATTAATTAATTTTTATCTAGGCTATATAAAATAGAGTCTGATATCTTTTGGCAGAAAAAGTGAGCGTTGTTGAAATTGATTGCGGATATAAAATCTACCGAAGAGCCATATAACGAATAGTAACTTCTATGATCTTATCCATCGTTAATTTTTTTTTTTTTTTTTTTTTTTTTTTTTTTTTTTTTTTTTTTTTTAATGCAACACCATTGATTGGTCGGACTTTTCAAAATTGAGCAGAAATACTAACCTATGATAGTCAAGTGGAATATCAGTGAAATAAGCCGATCTAAAGGACCCTTGTTCAAGCTAGGACAAGGTTATGTTTAAACTATGACAATGTTTTCAGTTTCGACATATCTGTTTTTTCTGACCGCCTGGAAGGAGAAATAATATCAGTTTTTTCTTTTCTTTAATTATTCAATCTAAATATACACTACTTCTATAATTAATATTGGATTATAGTTTATACTTACAAGCTAAAATTAATATGAAGGCAAATGTTAAAAAGCTATTACTTCATCAATCAGATGAAAGTGACTAAATGAGTAACGAAGAGAATTCAGTTTCAAGCGTCGTCTAAGCCATGGCTCGGCAACCTTGTTGTTGTAAAAGGACCAAAATTTGACGTGCATTTTACGTAGAATTTTAAGGGCCAAATTTTACCTGGATAAAATATTACGCGGGCCGCACTTTGGTCACATGTCGTTACACTGTAATGTATTACTCTAGGCTTACTGCAGTGATTAGAGTGTATCTACTATTTATATACAAATATTTTTGGTTTAAAAATAAAACGCTAAATGCATATTTTATTACATTAATCACTACAATCAATGAGATTTTTGTTGTTGCATTTGATTTGCATTTTTTTTTTACATTAGCTTGTATTTTATAGTAGAGACGCCTAGTATTGCGTCTAAATGTGTATCCGATAATCGAGAACAGTGTTTGTTTTTTCGTTAATTCAGAACTGAAAAAGTTTGCTTCAAAATATATGTACTACCAAAAATAGCAATTATTTGCTGAGCAAACTTTTTTGAATCCTTGTAGTATTCAGAGGGCAAACTTCCATAGAAATCCATCGATTTTTGTCCTCAAAAGCTATTTTAAGTGTGGTATGTATGACTTTGTGAATCTATCACATTTATCTGCAAAGTATTTGTCACATTATTGACATCCACTGCGAAGGAGTTTTGGAAAAATATCCATCTTACGTGAGATATTTTTGAAAGTGGCAAAACGGTTTTCAAATTCAGTTTGAAGTTGTATTAATGCAATTTTCATTTTAGTAGTTTACCGAACAAAATATATATCAGCTTCTTCTACCGATTTCTTACAATTTGTAAAATGATCAAGCTTTCTATCATCGATATGCTTGATAAATAATGCTAGTTTCATTACAAATGCCTCGAAATCTGAATGCCTCTGGCATGTAAATTTATTTTTCGCTTGTAAATGTGCATTGAATAGATTCAGTTCTGTAACCAAGTCAGTTGAAAACCCATGATCCCAGGCATATGTATATCTATTTCTTTTACGGAGCTTGCCAGCCAGTCTATCCCTGCCTCTGTGGCACTGCTCCAGTTCTGAGGGATTGGCTTGTTGTTTACTATAGTAAGGTAGTTGATGCAGTCAAAGTCATATGCACTGGCAATTGTATTTACAAGTAGTTGAGGTTTTAATCGCATTCAGTCACAGTCACAAGCACGTGCAGTTGCAAGTATTCACAGATTCAAACAGTTAAAATCAGTCATAACTTAAAATGTCCCATTAACATTAGTACTAATTGCATTAAGTAGTACTTGTAGTAGCCGCCAAAGGTTCAGTTTATTGCTTTAACCTGTTCCTCAGATATTGTTCATATGCCCTTTTGACAACCTGCATGTATAGAGTGTATTTTGATTTTGTTCAATATACACTCCAATATCCCCTAATAGTCTCACCTTCACGCCCTTAGCCATCCCAGATATATTGTAGATAGGTCGTGTTAACATCCATATTTCGTTATAAAACTCCTTCAATAGGTCTTGAACTTTCAACTTAATACCTTTAATGGTTTCTAAGATGTTGTAATATGCCCTTTTGACAAACTTAGATGGATATAGTGTCTTTTGATTTAGTTCAACATCCCCAATAATATGCTCTGAAATTTCCAGCGTACCCCCTCCCCTGTTTTTCTGGGATATTGCACATAAAGCCTTCTTACAATCTGAATATGTATTGTACCTTTTGATTTAGTTTTACTCCGTCTCTAGTTTCCCTAAAAGTTGAAACTTAATACCTTATTTTGTTCCTGAGACATTGTATCTATACTGCTTTGACAACCCTTTTGATGAAAACTATTTTTCGAAGAAGAAAAAAATTACCCTCACTTTTCTAGATAGGTGTCATCTGGTACATACTGGGATATGTCCCAGTGTGTACCATTTTTTCCTATCTTTCTACATACCAGATGAAATCCATCTATAAAATCAATCTTTATTTTTTTTTCCCTTCTGAATATTTTGCCAGAAGATGGTCCCGTAACATGAAGAGATAATTTGGCTATTTTTTGGTACCACAAGCACTAAATTTTACTGAACTAAAAAAGAATAAACAAAGAAAATCTAAAAGCAAAATACGTTTGGAAGTATTTCCCAAACTTTGAGGTAAGTTTGACCAAAAACAAAAATTGTAGCATAGCAAAATAATTCGTCTGAACGGATGAACATCAAAGTAACTATACCATATGGTGTTTACGGTTTTTCGAGAATCCTAGATGGCGACCTATTCACTCCGTTGCGTATTAGTATGGCGTGTAATATGGCCTGCCAGGTGTGTTACGGTCAGCAAACACAATCTAAAGGGCAGCATCAAGACGCCTCGTGGGCCGCATGGGGCCCACGTGCCGTGGGTTTCCGGCCCATGGTCTAAAAAAGACAATATAAAAAATAAGATCTCGTTTCAATGGAATAAAGCCCTCTGTCAGTCAAATAATTCTACTCAGGGAATACTTCCACTTAGCCACCACTAAATCATTAAGCACAGCCGCTTTCTGTGAGATGGTTCCTTCGTAGGTAGCATATAGATTATGTTTTAAAGCATGCAGCCTAACCATTTGAAACACGTAAATCAATCATGTCCAAATTATGCGTATATATTAATTGAATGGTGATTGAGACCAAGTAGTATGTTCTGCCATCTGTATTCTGCCAACATGAGACGCTAGTTACGGGATTTCTAAAAGTGCAACCGATCGTAAATAAATTTAGACAGTATAATCAAACTCAACAATATTTGGCTACGACAGTATCGACGCGTATAAAAAGCTCCTTCCATTTAATCGCCCATCAATGGTCCAGTATATATTTCTCAATCACTGAATAATGGTGCTAATTTCTATTATTCATAATTCCCAAAGCAGAAAAAATGTGGTGAGCCGGCGAAGTGGTTCGCTACTCTCTCATCTCACAGATATGACTTAACTTAGTGGCCTATCCGGGATGTCTAAAAGCTGGATTTGGATTATATTTTAGCAAATACAGAAATTTCTGATGCTAACCTTTAATAAACACTGCAACAAAGAAATAGCCGGAATTTCATGAATAGTGGGAGAGGAATCCACGAAGTGGAGGTACTATTTGAAATTTGCCACAAATGTTATGATACAAAGGGGCAACCTAATAGTTTTAGCACAGATTATCAATTAGGTTTCACAATCATCTGTGGTTTTAGATTATAATATTGCGCCATGGAGCGTTAAAACTTTCTTCTTCTTGGTAAAAAAATTATTCCCTTGAATCTTTTCTCTTTTATATTCTTTTTTTGGGTCATAGAAATATCCTTCAAAATTTGATGAAGATCTTTGTTTTTCTTCTAATAACTAGTGGAATCCAATAAAATATCTAATGTCTGTTAGAAACTTTTTTTGTGAAATTCTTAGTGAGTTTTCAGAAAATTGAAGAACATGAAAAGAATTGTATTTTGTATTATAATAGGAATATAAAGTAGTGCTTGTTGTTATTATTATTAAATATTCTGCCACGAACTTGCAAATTACGTATAACTTCTTGTCAGAAAGTACTTTTTATGACTCATTAAATTAACCCTCACTATTCTTTTCATTATCTTTCCAGTTTCAGGTTATGCGCAAGTTTGGCACAGTATAAAACTTGGAATGTTTCAGAATTGTATAAAGAGTATTTAAAATTGTTTCTAGTAAACAAGTTTATTGTCAGCTGCTAAACGAACTCTCTTGTCCAGAGCATGTTTGGAGTCGGAGAGAAGGGGTATGGCCCCTCACTAGATCCGTCAATAGCTCTGCTTGCATGATACGCTATAGCTTAATCATCATGCGCATTTTTAGGATTTTCTTTTATGGAGAAAAAGCAGATGGTTACGTTTTTTTTTTCTTTGATTCTTTATATTCAGTTCTTATTTCAAAGGAAACGGGAACTTCTTGCGAGGGTGTAAAGAGGGTGGCTTTGAATAGATTAAGTTGGAGTAAGAGCGTGCGTAGCTGTGTTGGCCTCTGGCGGCTTAGCGCTGCGGTAAGTTATTATTAGTAATAGTAATAGTTCTCGTTTTAGCTGTCCTGGCATAGTTAGCTTGAGCGGTAGTTAACAGAATTTGATAATGCCCCTTTCTGCTTTTGAATATCTTTGTCTTATCCGCCTTTAGAGCTAGCACCGATATTTTGAATTTCAAGGACTTGCAATAATTTTCAGTTTTGAGGATTGGATCCCTCTTTGTTTCTCACAAGGTGCACAAAAAGAATAATTTTGTGTTCATAATGCTAAGAGAGATCCTAATGACCTCCGGAGAAAGTTGTGCAACTGGCTTAAATTTTTCTTAGTTATTGAGAGATATAGTGTTGTAACTTCTTTTTTCTAACAGTAGAGTTTTTTATCTGTCTAAAAGTAGGATTTCGTGCTATAATGGATTTTCTTTTCCAAACGAGAAGGAAATTCGCGAAAAATGATCATCTCCGTGTATTAGTGTCTTCGTCTTTTTTTTTCTTTAAATCCACCTTCTCTCCTATTAGATATGTCATACTAAAAATTAATAGTTTTCTGTTTTCTAGCAAAGATGCATGAGTGGCAAATTTAAAGAAAAACACACATTTTAGTGGCGGACCCAAAATTTTATGGGGCCTTATGCTAGAAAGTCCTTTTCTAGAATATTCATCCATTTTATTCACCAGCAAATAAATAAAATGGCATTTTTTACTGCTGAGTCTTTACGCTCTTCGACCTTTTACGACACAGTGTTCAAAATATTTCTGAAACTTTATTTTAGCGTTGTTCGAATGAAATTTATTTTTACCTTGAATATCCTTATAAATTCATTCCTTGTTTTTCTTTTTATCCCTAAAGCAATGCTATTTTTACCTTTTGCATTGTTAGAGCCAGACCAATTATTTTTTTTATCCCTGCCACACGCATGTCTACCCAAGAAAAAATCTAATGCCGCTTATGTTTATGCTTGTTTAAATGTTCTCCAGAGCAGTTGCATCTCGGCCTGACTTTGTTTAATGGTTGAGATAGGGAATGATTATACAGTTTAAATTTATATGTAGTGTTGCAACCTCTCTGTCTGAGGCAATTCGACTTCTTGTTTAATGAATCACTGCCAAAATTGTATCTGAATAAATTACCAGCAAGCCAACATGTTCAGAGTGTCTTTCTGGTGACGTTGTTGATTGATAATATTTTCTCAGGCCACCGTTGATCACCAATTATCTTTTGACGACTAAAAACGGGCTTGTGATCAACAACTGTCTTTGAAAGCGACTTACAGATGATAACGGTGTTTCTCAAGTTTCATGTAATATTTAATAGAAAAAAAAAACATTTTTTAAATGAAAGTAAGGAGTAAGATTAAAACTTAAAACGAACAGTGATTGTCCCTATTCACAAGAAAGTCCTCTATACTGGACAGTGAAATGTTAATCCGGCCGTATCCCCATCCATTGAGTTATTTTTCTCGTATTGTTTTTTTTCGGTGACTTTCGTGTTGTTTCCTTAATTCTGGCAGGTATTTCGCCTATTCAGGTTAAATCTTGTTAGGTGTACATATTCACAAGTTACTTGTTCCCTTATGGGCCATTCTGTATTAATGAAGCTGGAGATATCTGCTCGAGTGTCCCTAATTTTCAGCCAATTTTATATGTTTCATAATGTTTGGGAAATTTTAGCTCAGTGAATGGGACTAAGACTGGGAATTTAGGGCAATACTAGTAGAGGTCTCTCAAAATTTAAAGGAGGCCGTGTAACAAAAGTTGAAAATCCGAGGCGTTATTGCTCGGCTAATCGTTTTCCAATGGCCCTGATTTTTCCTAAAACTGATTCAACTTTTGTGCAAACCAAGGGAAAAAACATGGTTACAAAGTTTGTCCGATTCCCAGACTCCTAAAGAAATCTATTCGGAAGCAGAAATTTTATGAACATATAATCCATTTAAATTACAGAATTCTGAGTAAACATTTGCTACTAGGTCCTTTATGAATCTGTTGTTGATTGATGGTAGCGGTAAAAATTGATTTGGACGCTTTCTAGCGCTATAATGAGAGAAAACTTGAGATGGCTAGGGCACATTCTGCAGATGAAGGAGGACAGATTCCCAAAGATTGTCCTTTTTGGCCAACTACCTAGGGCTAAACGGAAAGCAGGTCGCCCGCGGTTGGTGTGGGAGGGTGACGTAAAGAAAGATTTAAGGGGTTGGAACTCTCTGGGAGGTTGTAAAGAGGGAGGTTTTGAATAGATTGGGATGGAGGAGGAACATGTGCAGCTGTGTCGGCCCAAGGCGGCTTGGTGATGTGGTGAGTTATTAGTAGTAGTAGTAGTATAATATTAAAATGCGAACTCCTGTTTCAAACCACCCAAGCCAGTAAACAGTATTGTATTGCACTGTCGTGGTAAAAGTCAAACGGAGTAACTTCTCTTGAGCCAGGTAAGGATACCAGTAGTCATGATGAGGTGATTACTTAGTTGAATTCTCTTATGACTAAAAAGCCATTAGAACGGTCATAGTATTCAAGAGGGAATATTGTACCATTAGTTTTAACATTTACTAACTTTTTTTGCTTTTTTGTTTGGATTTAACAGGATACAGTAAAAACTAGGAGGGAATGGGGGGAGGGGAGGCCAGGAGTGTCTTTTTGGGGGGGGGATACCGCTCAATAATGTGGAGAAAAAATATTATCTATGCCATGTCCATTGATCATCCGGATATGGACCCCTCTTGCACCCCACCCCCAATAAAAATGCTGGAGATTCGCCCCTGGGGGAGGCTGAGACTGCTTAAACAAAGTCGAAAGCTGCTGTTTTTTCTTCCATAACTACAGGTTTTGTCCACAGAAAAGTTTAAGGGGCCAAATACCAATTGATCAAACCGATAAACATGGCCAATATTATCCTCGTATGCACGAGAAAGACTATAGTACGTATAACCATTTAATTAACAAAACATGTTAAGACAGCATGGTGGAGGCATTTTTGCTCCTAAGATCGTTTTTTCAAAGGGGTCAAAATAGGAAATTATGACTCATACTAGAGGAAACCTTTGTTTTTGTTGATGTTAATTAAAAATAATCAAAGAGTATGAGTTGAGATATTTGGCTAAGAATTACAGTCAAATCGGCTCTTTTACGGATTCATTTTTTTTTACAAGTCAGCCTACAGAAGAGCCATACAACGAGTCAGATGCTTAATACTTAATCAATATTAATAGATAAGTACATCTTTAAAATTGCGACTTCTAATACGTTTCAAACAGTTCGTGATAACGAACTGTAAGTAAGGATACCAATAGATATATCAAAAGAATTGAATTTTTATGCTGATTCCAAATATATAAGCTTCATTAGGTTTAATCTTACCCGTCAAAGATTACGAACCTGAGAAAATTTGCCTGATTTTTGAAAAAAGGGAGAAACACTCCCTAAAAGTAATAGAATCTTAATTAAAATAACACCATCATATTCAACGTGTCAGAGAACCCCTACAGTATAGGTTTCAAGCTCCTATCTGCAAAAATGTGGAATTTTTTATTTTTTCCCATAAAAAAGATCACGGATGCGTGTTTTTTTTTCAGGGGTGATCATATCGACCCAGTGGTTCTAGAACATCGGGAGAGTGCTTATTCAAACGTAAATTAAAAATTCTAGTGCCCTTTTTAAGTGGCAAAAAATTTGAGGGCAACTAGGCCCCCTCCCACGCCCCTTTTTCTCAAAATCGTCTGATCAAAATTTTAAGATTTTTTTTTAAGCCATTTTGTTCAGCATAGTTGAAAGGCCAAATAAATATACTTTTGGAGATTTCATGACCCACACAGCCCCTGGGGAATTATCTTTATGTTACAAAATGTGTCCATTGTTTACGTGTAGTAATTGCTATTTGGAAGTATGCATACATATTTCGGGTGAGGGGGGCGAATTTTCTACAGGTGGGGTTTTCCACGGGGACAATTTGTCATGGGGACAGGGGGTAAATTTTTCGGGGGAAATTTTACACTGATGAAATTTGCTAGAATCCCTATACGAGATTCTTCTTATGTTATGCTTTCTCTTTGTCAATTCAATTTTAGGCGTAGAGATGTTGAGAGGAAGTGCCCGGGGTAAATTCTCACCAGGATTGAATTATCTAGAGAATTGTTTTTCAAACTTATTTAGACACCGTACCTCTTTCGCCCACCAAACATTTTAGGTACCCCTTCTCAGTTACCGGTACCAAGTTAACTGTACCTAAGATATAAATAGAATCGCCAGTCCTAGAGGTAAAGGTTGTTTCATTTTTTTTGTTGGCTGACCGTCTAAAGTTTTTCGCGTATCCCCAAGGGGTACACATACCACAATTTCAGAACCACTCGGTATAGAGAATAAATCGGTCATGAGGACGGATTTTCCATGGAGGTGTAGCCAGATTTCTTGGCATTATCTAAAAAACGATAAGAAATAAAATAAAAAAACAAGTTTTTTCAACTAAAAGTAAGGAGTAACATTAAAACTTAAAACGAACAGAAATTATTGCGTAAATGAGGGGTGTTGCTCTTCCTCGACACCTCGCTCTTTACGCTAAAGTGAATTTTGTCCCGATTTTTTAAGAATGACTCCTGAAACACTATGTTCTTTTAATTAGAACAATAAGAAGCTGTTTTTTTTTTTAGAAGTAATAAAAATCTTTAGCGTAAAGAAAGAGGTGTTGAGGAGGAGCAACCTCCCTCGTATACGCAGTAATTTCTGTTCGTTTTAAGTTTTAATGTTGCTCCTTACTTTCAGCTGAAAAAATAGTTTTTGATTGAATTCTTTTAGAAGGAAATCTGAGATGGTCAACCATAGTCAAGATGGTGCCCACCCTAAAAATCAGTTTGAACTCTAGCATGGAATAAAGTTTGTTCATCTTCGGAAAAAATAAGAATATCCCGATCTTAACTTTGAAACTTCTAACACAATTAGCAAAAAGACTTGTCTTACATTTGACAAAATATTGAATCGAACAAGTGAAAAAAAATGTAAGGTAGAACATTGAAAAAATACGGTTTTTATGAGATATAATCTTTTTTCCAACGATTGGTTCGGTTAACCTTTCCAAGTACTAGGCAGCATCTTTGTATTAATTTTAATTGAAACATAACTCGAAAGAAAAAGATACACAAACAAAACAAAGTATAGCTGTCACATTTGCATTAAAAACAGACACTGCATCAAACACTTTTCCACTTCTAAAAACTGGTACAACTGCTTCATTGGTAATTAAAAGGTTAACTGTATCAGACTAGCAGCGGTAATTTATTTAGAATGTGATGGGTGGGTCGGTGGATTGCAATAATTATGTAGTTATTTCAAAGGACAGAAGTAGTGAAACGCCGAGCACTGCGAAAAAAAAAATCTGAGTCACAGATAAATTGATATTGTTTACTCAGAATTAAATCAGAATTATTTTTTTGTATTTAATCAACCTGATTAATTTATAAATAGATTAATAAATCTGATCAATCAAAGATTAATCTTAGACATATCCATAGATCCGTAAGAACCTTTCTGTCATTGAGATGATTGAATCCAATCTTAAAGCCAAATGACACTGTCCTAATTGTCAACTGAAGCTCCTTCTATACAATTCACAAAAATAAATGAAAATTAGCTTGCTTTTATAATTACTTTATAAAATGTAATGTACCATCACTTGTATTTTTTCGTACCTTAGTTATTTGTTTTTTCGATTATCCACATTTTAGTTAGGACGGTTTTTGATAGTAATGGGTTAAATTAATTTCAAGGCAGCATTCTTTACCCAAGATAAAGTATGAAAATTGTCGATTAAAGCTAAGTAATTTACTTTTATAGGATAGATATTCAATTGAAAAATAATCGGTCATCCATTATTCACAGAGTATATTTTGCACTTGGCCTAAAACGAGATTTAATTTATTTGTTATCATACTTAGTGATGGTAATAGCAAATCTCAAATTCAATAAAATCACGAAGACCCATGAGGAACGGCTTCTCTTCATGATTAAGAATGACCTTCTCTGTTTTTGGACCTTTTCTGAGATTGTGATTACGATTACGCTGAACTTCAAGAAGAAGGTAATGCTGAAAATATTCTAATATTTTGACGAAAAGATGTAAAGTTATGCAAAAGAAAAAGCTTACATTTCGCAAAAACTCTGCAGAGAGTAATGTTACAAAAAAGACGAAATAATCCATGATCTTTTTGGTGATAGGTTTTACTGGAAACTCCGACTTTTCGTTTTAATGCTATTGTCTTCTCAAAAACGTTGGCTAAAATGAGAGTTAGCGCAAATAGATGTGTTTCTATTTCAATTATGTCACGCTATTGTCATTTTACTTAGCCTTCTGCTAGTTCATATATCTGTTGATACTTGACGCATTTTCTTTACACCTGTCCTTGAATAGAGGGGCGTTCCTGTCTAATAGGACCACTTCTTTCGTTTGTCTAATAGTAAGTTTTAAGAACCACCAGATGAACTACCTAAGATTTTTAAAACGCAAAAAAAGAAATAAGGTAAGCAACTTCTCGCATTTCTTTTGCTATCACTGTGTTTATGCTTTTTTTCAAATATCTATAATATATATTGAAAATCTTATTTTTTTTATTTCGTCAATAGTTTTACCATTACTAGTACTACTAATACAAATGACCCATACAAATAACCTCCTCCAGTCCAACGTATTCAAGCTTAACTCTTTACCCCTTCCGCGAAGTCCCAATTTCCTTTAAATCCTGTGTTATGACACCTCTCCACCCCATATTCTCTCATTGTCAGTTCTCATAAGTTCAAAGGAAAATCTTTAGATTGAAATTATAAGAAACTAGAAAGATTGCGGAAATGGTTGTGTACATCTATGTAAAGACTAGAATACTACTAATGACATGGTTACTAAGATCAGGTCAAGATTAGCCAATTTTATCACTTCGGAATTATTTATTTAGTGTATTTAATTTATCACTCGGCAAGTTTAGCATTGCCTGGGTGTAATGTGTAATGTCATTTTGATAATTTAAATGTCATTTCAATATTTAATCTATAACAGGACTGCTAATAAATAATAAAAAAATAAGGTAATAAAATTGAGCATATACTCAGAATGCAGTAAACGCTGCTTTACAAATAAAATTACCAATCTTATTATCATAAGACTGCTTAGACAATTTTACTTTCGGCGATTGTATCAAAGACACGGCTTGTAAGGACAATGGCGTTACCCTGTTAGTAAAATTATTTTTGCAAGCAATGATATTGCTCGAGATGTTGTTATTCTTTTGTTTAAAAAAAGAAGGGTGAAGATGTTTGTGTGTAAGTTAGCTAACATTTTCTACATACAGAGGGGAGTTAATTTTGCTTCAGTGGAATATTGATAAGTCGAGATTTGCATCTTTCAGATAACTGTCAAAATCGTTTTTACGGAAAATCCTACGTCCAGTTGATATACGAGCAGCGGGAATTCAAGTACACATTGAGGACCCTACCTGGAAATATTATCAACTGAGTTAGTCACATAAAAAAACATAAGTTTCAGGACCAGAAAATAAAAGAAGATCACGGGATATACTTTTGTGAATTCCTGTTTATAAATGGAATTGTTAGAAAAATTCTTTTTTTTTAGAAACACGTCTATCAGATACAATTGAAAAATGCAAATAATATGACCAAATTTTCCAATTCCCTCAGTTTACGATAAAACAAGTTTAGAATCATTCCCGGAAAAACACGAAAAAACAACTTAAATAGATGGCATTGCTTTACAAAACTGCCTCAGTCCTAAATCTAGCTACTTGACAGGTACATTTTATTTGCTTTCCCAAAAATGCGAAGACTAACTTTTCTTGTAACGAGTTAAGGATTTTTCAATTGTAAGCCTGTGACTCAGATTCTTAACCCCTATTTGATTCAAATCCTCACTGGTTAAATGAACAAGTTTATCACCGCTCACATTATAACTTGAGAAGCTTGCTTTATACTCCGATAAGGAAAGAGAGTCAATCCAATCGCAAACATCTTGTACACTCCATTGTTGAATTCTTTTCTTCATGTAATATCCCCTATTAAAATTCACTTGTAAAGCACTACCATAATATTGATCTGTCCTTGAGCTAGCATAAGAAGGTTCAACTGAGAAGCGGTGTCGATTTAGACCTATGTCAGATTTATCAAATTTTTGGTCACATAGCGTAACTTCAGGGCTAAACGATACTTTTTTGGGAACTAATCCAACAACTCTAGCACTTGGTCGAAACAATTCTTCACTTAATCGTCTTTCCATTTTGGGTTTGGGCCGTCCTCGCAAAAAATTATCGTTTAACTGTTTCAAAGTTGGAGGTGGCGGAAGAGGAGGTGCTGCATTCGACTTTCCAGATGTGATGTCACAGAATTCAGGTGGAGGTGGAGGTAAAAAATCATCACTGTGAGTAGTGTCCTCATCATAATCAGGTAAAGGAGGTAAAGGAGAACTGGTGCCTTTCAGAACAACTTTGGTTTGGACCTCTTGGATTGAATTGACATGATATCGAATCATCTCAAGACTTTTCTCAATTTGGGAATCAATATCTTTCTCTGATAATTTTTTAATAGGACTTACTTCGTCAGAGTCAAACTTCACAGGAACTTCGATAGTGCCAATGTGGTCAGACGGTAGAGAACTATTACTCATAGTAGAAGCGGAACTTGAACTGTCTTCGCATCTTGAACTTTTATCAAAACACTGACTAATGATTGTTGGCTCACTAGACTCTGACTCAGTTTCTTCAAGACATTTTACATCAAGAGAATTGGTAACCTTTTCTGAAGTTGGTTTAACTGGTATAAAGGACACATAAATGTTTTCATTCCGCTCAGACATGTCTTCTTCTTTTAACCTGTGATCAAATAACTTCCAGCCTTCGGAAACGGGCTTTAGTGGTTCTTCAATTACTCTTGGAGGGCTTGTTAAATCTGTTTGCCGTGGCAACTCACCACGTGGGGTCTTTAGAACCTTCTGTTTAATTTTAATTTCAAAGTGATTACATCCATCAGAATCATAATCAGGTTCTGGAATAAATGGTGGCTCCCTCTCTGGTTTTACTGGCAGATCATAAACACTAGTCCGTTTCCCATTATTCATCTGATCTTCAGTATAAGAAGCACTCATGGCATCATTCTTTATTTGAACATTTGGCTTAGGTGTGCGCAGCGGGAGACTCCGACTACGTGCTGCAAGGGAACCAGCTTTCTTCAATGTTGCTAATCTTTCAGGAGAAGCATATACTTTACTTTCGTCTGGTCGAAAGCTAGAGAACTCTGTCTTGTCCAATTTGGGACTTAAAACAGTAAGTGAAGCATATTCATTACTTCCTTTTGATACATCAACCATGACTACTTGAGATTGTGGTACAGGGGGTGGTGGGTTTGTTGGAGGAGGAGGACCAACAGGACTAGGCATTCTTCTTTGTAATGTCCCACCCACAGGGCGACACGGCTTCACTGTCCTATACTCACTAATACCTAAGAGATTGTCTTCACATTTGCTATCATTTGATGATTTAAATGAAGCAGGTGATGGCTCATCACTCAGATCATTTACAGGTGTAAGAACATCTTCATCGCTCCCTTCACTGGTCGTCCCTTCAGTGTGACTTTGTTCCAAATCTTTCCATGCATAATTGTACTGTTTATCCACTTGCAGTCTTTGATGTACGCTGAATGCCCATGAATGTCGGTTTTTTTTTATATTCATCGAATGTACATTTGTCACACTTTCATGGCTTTGGCTCCTACGCCAGTCAGGAGGAAGGCTCGTCGGACCGTTTGGAATAATAGAGGGCGAAGTTGAGCCTATGCCACTACTTAAGGCAGGAGTCAAAGTCGCCTGCGATCCCTCAAACTCTGTTTCCCATGCCAAGTCAGGGGTGCTGTAGAACATTCGATGTAACTGAGTGTCCTCACTATTTTCCACCGGCTTCTGTTTCTGAAAAACAAAAAAAAAATTCAAATCAAATCAAACAGTCAAATCAAAAAGTGATACGAGTTCTGGCTCATATCAGACCTTTTTACATGGAGAAATGACCTACTTTTTTTGTTGTTGTTATTTGTAAAATAGGGTGTGCACAAATGAAAAGTGTCCAGAGAAGAATGAAACCAGCTAAAAGATTCAAAGTATGATGCATGGGATTAAAAAAAATCCCTAGCAAAAAACTTACAGCTGAGATAGTACTGATTAGACCTTTTTACCTTGTCAACAATCATCATCTAATCCGCGGAATTTTTGTCCAAACTGATTGGGAATTTTTGTCCCAAAATTCATTTAATTTTGGGGGATACTCGCTAGCTTTACAGGGTTTTATGGAACAATGAGCACATTATTTTAAGTGTTCAAATGAAATATCAACCAAACAAAAAATTTAAGCAATTTGAAGTCAACAGTATTTAAATTGAGATAACAATGGGCTATAAACAACACCATCTATCAAAAATCGAAAAATTTCAAATGAGGGAGCCCCGATTCCTGAAGTGAAGACCCTCAACATACCAGGACTTACACAAACTAACATAAAACAAGACGATGAATGAGGCGGGTGGGTTCATTCCAACAAGGGACTATTTACTTTAGTCAGCATTTGTTAATGCACTAAAAAACAAATAAAACAACATTATTAGGATGTCCCTGACCTTCCAAGCATGGATGTAAGGGGGTGGGGCATGGGCTGATACTTATATATACCCTCCTAAACCTAAAATGTGTCCAGAAGATTGCAAGCTTTTGGAAATGTGTAGTTTTTTTTTTTTATAAAACTACCTATGACACCCGCTGAGATGGTAATTTCAATCTGTTCATACCTGCGATAGCCTATGGTGATTTCTTTGCGTCTCTAACAACAAAAATGCAAAAAAAAGGAAAACATTCTTTTTAGGTTTAAGGCGGCAGCGCATGCAAGAACGAGAACAACGTTTCAATTCTACAATCAACACAAATTACTAAACAAAACAAAACAAAACAATTTCGACAAAACACTAACTTGATTCAGTATATCTACAACACAGAGAATTTGTTCCAGAACTCAACTACCATTAATGATCGTCATTTATTTGCTATTGTCTTCAGTATAAAACGGTAGCCCAAGAGACTAAAATTGTAGTCTGTTGTCTTGAAAAGAAAATAGTTATCATCAATTGTAATTGAGTTTTGGAGCAAGCAGAGATTTCATTGTCTAATAAAAAAAAAAATACCGTGTTTTTTTACATTACTTATTCGACGAATTAGTATCTTAGCAAGTATGTTTGTGAAGACTATAATTTAATAGCGTAAGAAGACCTTATGGTGAAACTTAGCAACAGCAAAAAAGATTTTATCTTTTTCCTAAGGCCTAATGTGGTGTTAAATCTATAAGTCCTTTTCTAGATAATTTTCCGTTTTCCTTTATTAAATTCTAAGACAGTTTCGTGTTTTTCCTCTTCTTCTCGAAACATCATCTTTCGTTTCAATTATAATAAGGAATTTATAAAAAGTTCTGTAGACAACTGCAACCGACTAGCATACAGAAAAGAAAAATGTAGAAATACAGAAGTATTAGTAAATTCAAAACGAATGAGAAAGTCATGTTTTGTTTCGTTTTAAAAGGAATCCAAAATGACTATAATATTTTGTCGTTGCCACGTGTAAAGGTTGTATTTTACATTTCATGCTCCTGAAATATTTCAGCAAAAACTGTTTTCTAAGTTTCTCGGAAAGCGGGGATCGTTAGAGCAGTTCCCATCATCAAAGTAGGATTCTCAGCCTTCTAGAATAATGAGTTTTTCCCTTCTACGTACCCTATAGAGACTGTAGTCCTATCTAGAAACATGTGCTAATTGCGCCTCCCATCACAATCGATACGCTTTCTACGTACCCTATAGAGACTGTAGTCCTATCTAGAAACATGTGCTAATTGCGCCTCCCATCACAATCGATACGCTTTCTACGTACCCTATAGAGACTGTAGTCCTATCTAGAAACATGTGCTAATTGCGCCTCCCATCACAATCCATACGCTTTAATGCTAAATAGCTAGTCATTGGGTTCAGAAACGTTTTTAATAATTTTTTTAGGGCTAAGAAAACTGGATGAAATATTTATTTTTTCTGTTGCCTCTTCTTTGTATACCTTAAAAAGAAAAATTATAGTTTTGTTCCTGCAGCACTTGCTCTCTCTATCTCTGTCTTTTTTCCTTTTCAGTATGCTTAATCCATCTATCTATCACGTCTTTCACATTGGCACTGTTTCGCGTCGCAAATTATAACCAAGGAGCTATCCTGAGAAATTCAATTGACGATTTTCTTACATAAATGTACAAAATGATAAAAAAAAACAACAACAAAAAACAAAACAGCTTAGTTTCGAAGTCCGAATACTATTTTTTCTTGTTTTTTTTTTCAGATGAATCAGAATTAATTGTTGTCTCGGTTTTGTGGCGGGTAAATACTGGGATCCAAATCTGCATTTCAGCACGGTTCGAGCTGCTTTTTTGCAGAACTATACCAGACCAATTTGTTCTCTAGGTTCCAGGCTCCCTAATTAGACCCGAATCGGATTCCCGGTAATAGACTGTTTTTTTAGAATCTTAAAAGTTTCTGGACTGCTTGGGCCCAAGCCCAGCAAATACAAAGCTAATACTACCTTTGAAAATACTCTGTTACATACTGAACACTAAGGACCGCCCAGTCCTTTCCGCAATGATGGAAAATAGGCAACATTTTACCTGATCTGAAATCTCAAACTGTCCTTGAATTTACCTATAGCAGTTATGGCAAACTCTAACTAGTCCTGAGCTCCAACCTGCATAAAGAACCCTCTGACACGGCCTTTCAAGCGAGATACATCCGTGACTGTTTTTTCGGTGTGAACAGTCTTGAAATATATTGTCGTCACTTTAGTTTGAATTCTGACCCAATGAACCAGAAAGAAATGAGTAGCTAAAATGAACGCGTAAAACCAATGTCTTCACCTTTCATGACTGGCATACTAATATTTTATTCGTTTCGAAGCAACAGATTCTAATTAGCCACCTTATGGCAAAGAAGCTGAGCGGTAACCACTACTTCTATTTCTAATGTTGTTCAAAGTAGTGTTTCACAGAATATTTACATGAAGCTATCCTGTGTAAGTACGTGCTTGTGATTCTTATTATTTTATTCTGAATATTTCATGTATACACATGACATTTCAAATCAAGGTCATCGTGGACTTACACTACCACCACGGGCATAATATGAACCGCATTTGAACTACTCATTTACCTCTATCTGCAAAACTTGGCAACTAACAAGATGCAATTTTTGGCTAACATTCGGAAGAGCTTGCACTGTAAAGTTATGCCACGGATCCTGTCTGTAGCTGAGTTTTCTTTCCTATAGGCATCATTACGATTTAAATGATTACAAGATAGATGATTAGAGTCCAGCAACTACTCTCTTTCGGGTTCAACTTTCTCCTTCTAAGACATTCAAATCAGACATACCTGACATTTCGTGAGCCGAGCAAATCGAAAGCAATCAAGTGAAAACAAGACGAAGAGATATCAATACGTCCGAGCTATTTTTTTTTAATGTTTTTATTTCCTAACTTGTAATACATAGGAAAACCCATGACTTTTAGCATTGGGGCTGGACTAATTAGGATGACTGCAGAGTCATCTAGCTTAACTTACATCTAGCCTTTTAGTGCCAGCTAGATCTGACTAATGGCTGAATGCTAAAATATTTATTGCTGTTTCTACCGACGGCCATTGTTGTGTTTTGTTTTTTTTTACATGTTTTTATGATAGATTCGATTGAAAACCAATTTTTTTTTTTACTTTTAGAATTCCTTAAATTTTAATTACGGAGATATATGCATTGAGGGGTCATTAGCTAACAAAGGTATTATGACAAAGGTACTTTCCTTAGTTTCATTAAATTCTTTAAGATTTATTAAAATGGTAATCAAAACCAACAAGCTTGAGTCTTTAATTTTTCGGGAACCGTTTGGGTGTTTTGGGAGTCTTTCAAACTATATTTTCGCAAACTTTTGTGATACACTCATTCAAAAAAATTAGGTACCTTCATTCTTTTCATAGCTGACACGCTTGCATAAACTTTGGGCGTTTTCGGAACTTGAACTGGTGGCACTGGTGCTGGACCAAGTTGAAATAACTCTTCACTTGTTGAAATCCGAGATGAAGTTGGTCGGGGTCGAATGGAAGCAGTTTTCGACGCTGAAGATTCATAGATAGGCTCCTTTTTTGGACTACTCTGAGAGTTCATCGCCGCAAGACTACCAATTAGTGATTTTGCTTTTGCTCGACCCACGCTTAAAGTTGTTTTGGGATCTCTTCTAGGTGGCTGAGGTGGTCTTCCTGCAAGGAAAATATACTTGAAACAGGGGCTTCGCAAACGACAAATACCAGAACAAAAACAATGCAAACTTTCCGCATATTAGATGGGGTTCTTTACATTTTGCATTTGTCCTTTTATCAACCGAAGTCTTATGGCTGTGGTTTTCAAGCTGTCAATTTTCATAAACATGGTACTAGCATTTTCATTAAAAGATAAATTCTAAATCTTCATGTTTTATGTATATTAAAATCTAGCAGATCTCGCATCTTTGATAGCTAAATGTATTTTTTGCTTTATACAGATTTTTAAGGGTGAGAAGGTTCAAAAGGAAAACAGTTTTTCCAAAAGAGAAGGGGGGGGGAAGGGCGCTCAATCAGTAAGAGGACATTACTCTCCACATCTTTGTGCAGGTATGCTTTCTTCTCATAATATAATGAGACTTCGATTATATTTAAATTATTTTTATTTTGAAATATACTGCTTTTCTATCTGAGCTCTATTTCTCATGAAGTTTTTGAATAATAAATTTGATATTTGGTTACATAGCAGTGTGAGGAATTGGTCTTCTCGGTTTGTTTTTTAAAATATTTGAGAGATTTACACTAGTTCGGTTTCAATACCCCCTCCCATCCAAAAAAAAGAATCATTCCAACTTGGCTAGTTTTGGTTAAAACACTCTCTAGGTGGACTGTTTTCCTTAGATCCTTCGTAGAAGATGAAAGACTTGTCATCCATGACTAATTGGAATATAGCCGATCCCTCTCACTGAGACTATCTATCTTGGCTTTACTCCAATTAGCCATGGCTCTCAAGTTTTTCATCACTTCCACCAATTTGGTTTTAATTCAAAATTTCAACGGACTCGGTGCAGACTTTTAATTAAAATCAACTTGGTATAGTATATAAGATGAAATAATAATATCAAAATTGCCTCTAACTAACAATAGACAATATAGTTTACCTTGAAGTTTCCTCGGTAAGGTCACACATTGCCTGGATGGGCCTTTGTCAGCAGGTGTGGGTGGCAGGGAGCTGCAGTTCATCACCTCTGGCTGCAATAAAGGACTGCACACAGTCATAGTAACAAGATCTCCCGAGCCTTGAATAGCAGATACGACGGCTTCATGGCTAGCACGAGAGAAATCTTCATTATTTATCTGAAAATATATGAAAGGTGATGATCATGCCAATAATTATTATTAAACAATTTTTTCGGTTTTGAATATCTTGCGTCAAAGAAACAAACACAAAAAGAAGATTTTTGACTTTTAAGAAAAGAAGAAAGTTTGGCTAGTGAAAATCAATGAAATAAAAAAAAAATGAATATAGCAAAAACAAATTATAAAAGGCTTTAAAGCAGGCAATAACATATTTTTTTTTACATGCAAGGTTCGTTAGCATAAAGAATGAATCGCTGAGAAGAATATGTGAAGATTTACTTTCATTTCTCAAAGCATTTATCAAAGCCTAGAAGAGTAAATAAAAAAATCTAAAGAATTTTTTTTTATCTCTAATAAAATGAAATATAAATTCAAAATGTATCGAACTCAAAATCTTAGGCTCAGAGCTCTTGGCCGCAGTCTCCACACTTCTCTTAAAATTTCAAATTTGTCTGGGTAGCCTGTAGAAAAACTTTTTTTCCACGTGAAGACAAACATACTCTTTGTTTTGTTTGTTTTTTTTGTTGTTTTTTTTTTTTTTTGGGGGGGGGGTTCTAATAATGTTTTATTTTATCAAACTGCTTATGTTCTACCTCCTTAATAAAAAAAACGAGTTTAAGCTTTTATGTTTCAGTTTATTTTTTTTTACTATCTTCAGGGTTTTCACTTGTTAGTAGATCGGTGATCTCCCAAATGTAAATGGTTCGTTAGAAACATTAAAGGTGACATTCAGTATTTTATAAGACCTGAGAAATACAGTCTGAGGACAAGAAGAAGCGACATTTGCTGCAAATCAGAGAAGCTTATCCTTCCTTCAGAGAAATATGACCCGAGTAGTATGAAGATAGAGAAAACGAGCCGAAAGTTTTCAAAGCTTTTGTATTTATTAACTAATAGGATTTACTGATGGAGGAGGAAGCATACCTCGCCTCCGAGGACAAGATGAAGCCCAATTTGCTTCAAACCAGAGAAGCAAAGCCTTCCTTCGCAGAAATAGGAACCAAGTAGTTTGAAGATAGAGAAAACGAGCCGAAAGTTTTAAAAACTTTTGTGTTTATTAGCTAATACGATTTACTTATGGAGGAGGAAGCATTCCTGGCCTCCGAGGGCAAGATGAAGCCTAATTTGCTTCAAATCAGAGAAGCAAAGCCTTCCTTCAGAGAAATAGGACCCGAGTAATTTGATGATAGAGAAAAGACCACAGTTTTCACGATGTTCTTCAGAAACATTTTTACACTCTCCTATTTTGTTTGCCTGGTCACCCAGAAGTAAACTCCTGCAAACACGAAGCATGGTTTGCAAGAACAAAAATTGTCTGGGGTGGAAAATAATTTGGGAATCGCTCGCCCACAGTCTTAAAAATAATAATAATAATAATAAATAAATAAAAAAGAGTAAAACACTGGATAATCCAGGACAGGCTTTTAATTAAAATGAGTATCACCTCAGTATGACAGATATTTGTCGATATAGAACAAGTAGCATATAAAGTTTAAATTTCTTTGAAACGTCCTAACCGATAAGCCGCTAAGCAAGACGCTAAAACCCATAACTAGGAACGTAATCAGAATGCAACTTCTTTCTTGAAACAACGTTTGTAGAACATCTTTGCATTAGGGCACATTGCTACATTTCCAATATTTCTATAGCTGTCTTTATTGTAATTCTGCTGAGTGAAGCGAAATCGAACATAATTAAGAACTGAGGGAACCTTAGCCCCACTGATTAGTAGGAGTAATTTGAAAAAGCTTTGTCTTAATTTTCTTTGCTATTGAGAACCTACTTTTGACTTGATTGACCGCTTTCTTGAAAGAGAAGGAGAGAGAAAGAGAAAGAGAGAGATAGAGAGAGAGAGAGAGAGAGAGAGAGAGAGAGAAAGAGAGAGAAAGAGACCCGAATTTCCTCCATCCCCTTTTCTATTTCCACTTCCTTCTCTTCTATTCAGTTTTGCAATTTACACTTTCCGAACCAAACTTATTCGATATTTTTTTTTTTATCGTAACTCAACAATTGAAGGTTATCTGATATGAAGAAAGAACAAGTCAAACTAGTCTAATGTAAAATCAGATTCAAATAATTGAATGAAAAGTACAGGATGGTATAGAAAGAGAGAAAGAAAAAATAAGAGCAATTAATGCGTCATATTAGTTAAGAATAAGTAATTTGTTAATAGTTTTCCACATTCCTTTGGTAATTTTTCTCAGTGGCACCAACTGGGGGTAGTGATCCTCAATCTTGAATGTTAGCGAGTTTCGTTATAGTTTTTTACATTTTTAATGTAATTCGCCAAATTGTTGTGCTATTTGTACCTCCAGAAAAATAAGATCCAACGTACGATACTGTCATTTTTTTTCGCTAACCCAAAATCTGACCGGGAGTAAATTCTGGTTTATTATTTTGTCATAATCTATTCTCTAACTGGATGATTTTTAGTTTAAATTAAGAGCCCTAATGTATCTTTAAACAATACAAAAGAAAAGCAACGATATATGCAAGAGAAAACCTATCTTAATTAAGCATAAATTAACACGTTCTGGAATTTTTTTTTAATATTTACTTCTTTGTCTGATGATTGAAAACAAATAAAAGTTATGAATGAAAACTCACAGCTAAAAGAAAATCTCCCGTTTTCAGGCCGGCTTTGTCTGCCACACTTCCTGGATCAACGGACTCCAGATACTGTAAGGCCGGGAATCGTCCGTCTAATAGTGGTGATGCTCCTCGGAGGGGAGTTGATGATTTTGCTCCTCTCAAAACAAATCCAAAGCCCCGCTGACCTTTGTGCAGAATCACAGTCCTTGGTTCACTAAACCTGGAAGTAATACACCAGTCTGTAAAAAATGATCTGACCACGTTCCTCGTGGTTCTGGTTCCATGATTCCCAACCAAACTCCAGCTGCTAGATGGCTATATTTTTTATTCAGACAACTTTTGTGAAAAAAAAAGAAAAAAATGCCCAAGTCCTATTAAAAAACAAAACAAAAACAAAAAAAAAGCAACACAAACACACATCATGCACAGCACTGGGAGGGAGGCAAGAGGTTAAAGCCCCTCTTGGAGGATTTTCAAGTTTCCTAAATACAGCAAGAAAAATTGACATTTTATCAATTGTAATATTCTGCTTTTATTTTTGACGACAAAAAGAGAGAAGAAAAAAAATGAAAATATGCTGCTCTTAAATACGTGTTGGTGCAAGCTTTGTAAGCTATTTTAATTTTTATCTCAAAAAATTCGATTAAATGTAAGCAATAAGTAAACAAATACCGTGAAAGACTCCACCCTCCTTAAAAAAAAGCCTTAAACATTTAAGGAAAAGACCTTAACTATATGTAGGATTGTTGTTTTATTGAGAGACTGTGAAGCATTAAATATCCATCCTGGTTAAGTGGTCGCGCGCTGGTTTGAGAATTCTTTGTCCAGGGGCACGGGTTCGATCCCTGTCGTAGCCAGTTATTTAATTTGGGACGGGGATCAGTGGCGTGACTCTGTAAGCTCAGCCAGAGTCGACCCAGCTCTCCAGGGTACCTGCAGAAACCTGGGGAAGGTAAGCAGGAAGGGTGTGCGAATGCACAGGTGGCTGCCCCCCCCCATTGCACTTCCTGGCTGAAGAGCCGCGAAACGGAGATCAACACCGCCGGTTTGGACCTTGAGGGTCAAGTACCGTCATACTTACTTACTTTATTTAAGCTGTAAGTGTGCACTGTGTCACATGTTCATTCCAACGTTTGTTGATCTTCAAAAAGAAACAAAATACGAATGATATCCATTTAACGATTTAAGTTATAGCATTAATTCTGATTGCAAATGATCCGCCATAATTTGTAACAGTAAATTGTAAATTAGAATGTGAAGGATAAAAATGATCTAATCACAAAAGCTTTTTCAATTTATATGTGAGAAAATAAATGGTGTCACCACTTGCTTAGCTACAAAAAACGAATGATGACGCCTTTGATGTTATGTAGGAAGAATAACAAGTAATAAACACCTGGTAAATAAATAGCTTTCCATGGTTAATGACTCAAGCAAGCAATATAGTCATCTATTGACATTCAAAATTTTGAATGAATAGTACAAACATGGGAACCTCATTTACTCCTTTACTGTTGGTGTTTATAATTTAGTTGCTTCATTTATTATCCTTTCTTTTACAGCTCCAGCGGTTTTCACAAGTTCTCCTTTTTTTATTTCCCCGCACTTAATCAAGTAGCTCACAACCTGGATTATCCTGGAATAATAGGATAGTGCTGGATCGAAATTCTAATCTTGTGAAAAAAAAAACTTTGCACTATCAACACAGCGGAGATTCTCAGCTTTTCACTGAGCACAAACTCCAACATCGACCGGTCTGAAGAGAAAAAAAATCAATGAAAAATACATAATTTTCGATTAAACGGCACACATAACAATTATTTCCAAAAAAATCGAACAAGAAGATCCTGGTTATACCACTGAATTTAACGTTTTAATAAGACATTTTAGAACCTGAACGAAAATGATAATAATTCCCAAATTACAGTGTCTACCTCATTTTTACATTTGAGACATAGACACATTCTATGAAACCAGCTGTAGCTCAGATTTCGGTTGTATTTGCCTAACACAAAATTTCACCATTAAGTAAAAACCCAGAACTCTGGAGGGGGTTCAGGCAGTAATAGAGCCTAATTTGACAGTATATTTTTCTGTATGTTTCATGCATGTATCGCAACAGCTTTCTGTGTTAGCAAAAGTAACAGTTTCGCATTCTTACCGGAAGTTCAAGTAATATTAAATTTTAATGTTTATTTACCTCGCACCAAGATTGGCGAGGTATTCAAAAAGCTGAAATCAGGAGTAAAAAAAAACAATGCAAAAAAAGGAACCTAATCTGAAAACAATATCAGTTGCAACCCTTAGCTAAATGGCGATTATACTAGACCTATTTTATATTTTGACTCGAATTTTAGCGAAAATGGAGGAGAAAAAACGAATAAATATACATAAGTGTGCGAAGGCAATAAGCGCACCAATGACTAAGGATTTTTTTTTCAAGCTGTTAAATTTCATAGTAAATTAACGGCAATATAAAAACCCACAGCTGCATTTCTTTAATATTTATGCAAGTCAAAGCTGAAACAATGCCTTTCGTCATATTGAAATGAGTAAGGTTATTCACTTTTAAATCTCATTTTTAGATATTTCTCGAATCCCAAAGTTTTGTCACCGTTAAGAATTTTCGCATCTAATTAACTCAGAATCGTGGCTAATGTGCCAAAGCACGAATGCAGTAATAATGTATACTTTAAAAATTTCAATAATGCTAAAAAAAAAGTACAACGGCAGACGATCCCTAAATATTTAAAAATCACGCTACCACTAAAAATTACTGTCAGCATAGAAGTCCAGAGAACAGACAAAAATAAATAAATTATTTTCAAGAGAGAAGGGACGGCAAGCCCCACAAGAAGTCAAAACAATGCAAATTATTTGAACAATAGAGGGCAATGTAAACCACATGAGACCCAAGGGTCTCCGAAAACTTCACGTACTCAATTCATTTGAATCAGGCTGACCCCTCCTCCAAAAAACACCATCTCCAGTAAATCTTTAGAATCCATTTTTCTTTCTCAGGCATAGAAGTATTGCTGTTTGTATCACAATAGTTTATTTGGCATTATTTCAAAAAAGAAAGCAACTACAGGTTTAAACATCAAAATAGGCAGGCTATGCTTCACCAAAAAATATTCTTAGTCTTGAGCGAAAAAAACTTGACTTAGAAAAAACTAAGCGAGAGTTAATGCAAAATATAACTAAGAACGTTAATGAAAGGTTGTCAGATGATGATTCGTTTCGGAATTCATCTCATGACGTTATTTGTCAAATGTATGACGCGATTTCGCTTGATTAGTCTTTTTTTAATTTTTTTGCTTATTTATTACGGACAACTAGCATCTGGGAAACGGTCTATGTTCGAACTATTTTCCCTTAGTGTACGGTACGGTTCATTTTTGGATATAGAAGTGTGACTGGCTTCTTCTGATGATTAGATCCTCTTTGCACAAGCAGGTTAATATTATTTTTTAAAGTGGACACTTCTTCACCAATATCTGAGCGGTAAGCTATCAAAAGTTTCATTGGTTCAAGCAGTCTCCAAAGAAGTTGGTATCTTACTTTTGTCAAGTTAAAATCTTTTTACTTATCGTCTAATTTCAATTCTAGCATGGGCCAAATCTGATAGATTACCAGTTGAAATTATTTATACTCTATTTATAATTTATACTTTATACTCTACATCACATAGGTCATTTTTCTTGGAAAAACCGTAACTATTTTTTTCGATTGTTTTGTAGGTAGGAAAAACGAAAAAAAGAGAAGAAAAAGAACACCTACAAAATCGTAACAAACCGGACTTTTCCTCAAGAAAACCAGTCATTTTAGTAGGAAAATAAGAAAAAAAACTGTATGTTAACAAGATTCAAGCATGTTATAAAGATTCAAGCCTTGTTTTCCTTGATTTTTCGACTCATCAATCCCCCCCCCAAAAAAAAATCACCCTAATTTTCCCATAACAGAAATTACCCACGATAAGTTTTTTTTTTAATACTTTATCCCCTCTCCCCTCTCTGGAAATAAATATGAACATACATTTCCGGACCAATGCTTCAAAAATTTCAAGTTGAAAGAAAATAAGTTTTGTTGAATGCAATTTTGATGCTTATTAAAGCACAAAGAACAGTGAAAATAGCTCAATTTTAGGTATATTTGTATTTAAAAACCGGGATTTTCTACGTTTTTTCTTTTGGTTGTTACAAACGTATGAACTTAGGAAGCCATGTGCAAAGTTTCCCCATTATTGCCACGCTGAGCAGTAAAATTAATTCAGTAATTTGAAAACACTTTTCCTGTTTACTCAATACAGGCTCGGCTAATACCAAATGGAGTGGTTCAACTAAAAAACAACTAGGTGACCTTTCAATAGACAATAAGTGGTTATATGACATTTGAATGCATTAAGTCTATCTGTTTTTGTTTTTTCCTTTGGTGTCTGAAGCAAAATATGAATTTAATATTTGTGTTTTACGCGATAAAAATTCAGTAATAAAAGTAATGTTTTCGGAATCCGAAGAAAATAAGGATTCTATTGATGTGTGAATATAATAAAAACGCTTAAGAGATAAATATAACAAAATAGGATAATTGGTCTTTCTAAAAAATGCTATTGTAGTTATATTTTAATACAAGCTTTAATTTTTAAGCTATTCGATTGTATATACATTAAGCCTTTTCAGTATGAAGTAGAACTTAATGATTATTTTAGAAATATAAGTTTTTTTTTTGATAAAGATTCTCTAAAATTGAAAGAAAAGTGTTCTGACGTAAATACTATACATCTTACATGTCTTTCGGTATTGAAAGTTTCTTCAACTTGCAATGATCTATATTTAAAAATATTTTCCATTTGCAATTTCTACATAGGCAATAACAGCCATTAGTAGAGCTAAAGCACTCGAAAAAAAATGCAAAATTTTTTGCATTTTGGGAACCAAATTTTAGGAACCAGGCGACAAAATAAGCAGCCTGACAAATTGGAATTATTACTTTTGCCCAAATTTATCACTTTGACCGGACTAGTTAGGATCTCGGTTTGGCCTTCGGACAACCTCGCTCTCGTTGAACTATATTTTTTTGCTGACATATAACATCAAATTTAAGGCTAAAGTAGAAAGAACAGCAAAATAAAAACATCTTTTGCCAGCCGGCTTCATCTTTGGTCTAATCATACGTCAAAAACGGAATTTTCTACGATTTTTAGTTTTTAACGAATATTTAGATAAAAAGCTATGCGCAGTTTTTATGAGCATGTGTTGCCATGCAAAACAACACAAAAATAAGCGGAAATGAATTCTGTAAATTTGACGATGCTTCTTGTTTGTAAAAAATTCAAACATAAACAATCCTTTGTAATTTATTCGTTCAAACCAATCTCGTGAACTGAGTGAATACCCTATAGGAAAGGTCTTTTCTTTCGATAAATGCTATTATAACAAATGTTTTATAACATTGAATATTCGTTAATAGATTTTCATCTTGGAACTTGTGCTTTTTATCTAGTTTAATACTTATAATTTACATAATTAATATTAAGTAATAAAAGTGAAATATTCAAAATTAGAAAAAAATAAGGATTCTAGTGGTAAGTGAATAGAGTTCGAAGCACTAAATTAATAAATATAACAAAATAGGATAATTGATCTTTTTACGACGTTCTTATAGGTAAGTCAATCAACTGATAATTTGAAGTATTTCATCTTGTCTGATGCCAATAATAAATATATTAATGCATAGATTAAATTTTTAACTTTTCATTGGTACATACATTT
Organism: Artemia franciscana; assembly: GCF_032884065.1. Taxonomy (NCBI): domain Eukaryota; kingdom Metazoa; phylum Arthropoda; class Branchiopoda; order Anostraca; family Artemiidae; genus Artemia; species Artemia franciscana. The sequence continues at coordinate 21,019,983 of NC_088877.1, forward strand.
CTTTTTAATTCCATTTGATAGCAAGACGTTAAGGTTATATTCTTACATAATATTACTCATTTAATTACTGTTTTTTTTACCCAGTTTATAGCAAATAAATCGTAGTGTCCGTCATTTGCTACAGTAATAGGGAAAGTTGCACTTTCTAGAACTCCATGATGATATTTGTTTGGCTCATTTTCTGCGGACTTTTCACACACGCTCCTTTTTTCAAACTTAGCACCCACTAAGCGCTAAAACTGCACAACGACAAATTGAGGTCTTTTTCAATAAAAATTGAATTCCGGGTTTTCCTAACCTTTTAAGACATATATGGTTGTGCAAGTTTCTACTGAATCAATTTAAAAATATCAGGTTTCATTCTTACTGTCCTGGGTACTATAAAATTAATTTCAGAAAAATATTAACATTTTAAGGATCTTAATTAGAATAAACCTACTCTATCTTTAATGAGTATGACTTACCCTTTTATACATCTTCTTTTATTAATAGCATATTCGCACAGATTAAATACGAGGCTATTAAAGGGTATTGAAGATCCCAACCCACTAGTTGCAGACACGACCTTCTGAATTCCGTAGTAATATTGATTCTATAGTACAATCTCTTATTCAATAGAAAATTAGCAATTCCTAATACCTCTTTTATGACAAATTGCCAATAACTGAATAATTTTTGAGACCTTTACGACCCACGGTAGAATTCACAAGTTCAAAAAAGAGAAGCATATAAATTTGGGTCTTCTTAAGGGAATTCTTAGATTCTTTAATAGTTTTTAAGGTCTGGAATAATGCTAACTAAAGTTTTTATATCACAAATTATTATAAGAAAAAACAAGTAAACAGTTTTCAAAACTCTTAAATTTGGACCCTGGTTTTTGAGACTAATTGCAGTCGTCGAATTCACGTAATTGCATTCAAACCGGTATACTGAACCACAAATTAGAGAAGCATCCTTATCATCAATCAACTAAAAAGAAATAGAAGTTTGGAAACAAACTATTCCCAAAAATATGGATATTTTTCAAAATATTTTTGAGTAATTGAATTTTATGCTGATCAAGGAAAAATTAGAGGTTAAAATTACATGTCAGAATCATTAGCAGAGAGAAATTTTGATGTTTTTGAAGAATGGGGGAACCACAACCTGGCTTAACATTTTGTTACCAAATTCAGAATATCCAAGTGCCTATGAAAGGAGGTTGCTCCCCTGTATGTACAAAAATGCAGAACTTCCAGTTTTTTTCAAGATGGATATTCCTGAATGCGTTTTTTGCTCTTAATTCAGAGGTGATCGTATACAACAAATGGTTATAGACTATCAGGAGAGGGTTCATTCGAACAGAATTTTTCAGTTATAACACGCTTTTTAAGCGTCATTTCATGGGTTCTGAAACCTTAAAAGTGCATCCTTTAGCCCATTTTTTTTAGAGGAATTGTTCAGGTGGATCTAGAGATAGCGGTTCCTTATCTTCCTTCAACTGAAGAGGTATATTTATACTAAGTATTAAGAATGGTTTTTGGCAGGGTTGACCCCTTTTTGAAAAAGACTTCAAGCGTAAAATGTGGAATCATATTCACTTGCTTAACTTCACAGAGGGTGTTTAGGGCCGATCTAAAAGCAGTATTTGTCAATAGAACCCTTTTTATCTTGGAAAGTTAGAAAATTATTATCTGAGATTCGTGACCGTGAGATCATGTCGAACCAATTGTCGTAACCCATAAAGACATACTCAACCGGGATTTATTCTGCACTCCTATAAAATACGGTTTTCCAACCCCACAGAGGGACAGCTTTGGCCCCAATTAGACCAAAAAGTCAGATTAATAAGATTTGTAGGCTTAGAGAATAAGGAGTAGGCTCATTGAAAGAAACTTATAGTTTAATTTTAGCACAGTTTATAGTGGCAAAATAATGCCACCTGTTTCAATCGTTTTCTTCTCTTTTATTTTGGTTCCCTTTTTGGCGGCATTCAGTAGTAGATTTTATATAGAGTATATTACTGTGTAGTTTATAATTTCATTTAAAAAAAAATTAAAGAACATAAAACGGACGGAAATAAAAATGCAAGCTTTGTCACATGAAAGTAGGAGCGTTACTAAACTTAAAAAGAACACAAATTAAACTAAATACAATATGCGCTGACTTCCCTCCGCTGTCAACTCCCCGTACTTAACGATGAACTTTCACTTACGCCTTTTGAGCTAAGTAATTTAAATTGTTAAGTAGATAAACCCGAATGAGCATATTCATTATAAAAATTCTGTGAAAAAATCTTAGAGTTTAGCATATACAACATGAGATAATTTATCTTCTTTTCACGTTTTAATGTATAAGCTATGGTAGAAAACCAATGGACTGAAAAGGCTGATGAAATAAAATCAGTAAATTAGCTTCATTTATAAATCACACATAAGTATAGTTTTTATTTCACAGTTTCATTACTACTTGTCATAACCAAATTAAAGAATACCACTGCTTACAGTGTAGAAATGATTGTTTTTTATGGTTGAATTACACGTGATAGGGTACGAAACGGAATAGCATGAAATGTCTCCGTAATTTAAAACACAAGCACCCTAACTTAATTTCTTATATATAAGCGTGAAAGCTCTTTTACAGAACCTGAAAGAAAGATGATTCTTACATTCTCTTGACACGTTGAATACTTCCAAACTGGTTAATCAATAAGTCCCTCCGGTCATTATTAGATAAACTGGGGGAAGGGGAGCAACGTCGGAGAGAGGATGGAGAACCAATTGTGGGATAATGTTGTCCTGCATGTGGATTGCGTAATCGTACTTCTTGAACGTGGGATTGAGGGAATATTCCTAAAACTCCTCTTAAACGACCTTCTAAATAGCCATGGTCTGTAGATCCAGTTACTGAAATAAAATTAATAATAATAATACATAAGAAAAATAAAGTAAATAACGATACGGGCACAATGTATTATTATATATTTTTTTTTTTTAGACCAGGGCTTTTCGTATCGAAGGAGTTGTCGCAAAAACTTCGAAAAGGGCTCATTTGCTTTGAAATTGGAAGTGCTTGTGCCCTCTTTAATAGTCGAATGTGACTGGAGGGCAAATAACACCTTTTCCATGCCCACCATTTCCCCAGACACATCCAATCAAAATTTTGCGATAGCCATTTTGTTCAACGTAGTTGAAAGGTCCGGAAATTACGTCTTTGAGGATGAACCCCCTTTCCCCAGAGCCATCAGGGCCAGTGTTCCCGTAATGAATTTGATAGGAATTTTAAGATACCTCTTTGTTGTCGTAAAAACTTCAAAAAGGCTCATTCAATTGGACATTGAAAGGGTTAGAGCCCTTTTTATTAGTCCAAAGTGATTGGAGGGCAACTAACCCCCCTCCCAAGCCCACCATTTCCAAAAACACATCCAATCAAAATTTAGAGATAGCCATTTTGTTCAACGTAGTTGAAAGGTCCGGAAATTATGTCTTTAAGAATGACACCCTCCCCCAGAGCCCTTAGGGCAAGGGCTGTGTTATGCCCTGGGGGCATATAAGGTTTATACAGAAAGGGTGATCGTAATAACTTTGAAAGGGGTTCATTGGATTGCTAGTCAGTAAGTGTTAGTGCGCTTTTTGAGATTCAGAGTGATCGGAGGGTGGATACCCCCACCCGCACCTCCTATTTTCCCGAAATGCATCTGATAGACATTTTCAGATGGCCAATTGTTGTTTTAGAAACTTCGAAAACAGCTCATTCGATTGGAAATTGAACGGGCTAGCGCCTTTTTAATAGTAAAAAGTAATTGGAGGGCAAAATAACCTCCCTTTCTCATCCACCGTTTCCCCAAACACATTCAATCAAAATTTTGAGATAGCCATTTTGTTCAACGTAATGGACCGTAAATTATGTCTTTGAGGATGATACCTCTCCCCAATCTTCAGAGCAAGGTACGTTATGCCCTGGGGTATATATATAAATATATATATATATATATATATATATATATATATATATATATATATATATATATATATATATATATATACATATATATATATATATATATATATATATATATATATATATATATATATATACATACACATATATATATATATATATATATATATATATATATATATATATATATATATATATATATAGAAAAGGTGATCGTATAAACTTCGGAGGAGGCTCGGTGGATTGGTACTCAGAAGTTCTATTGTCCTTTTTGAGATTCAGAGCGACCCGAGGGAGGATAACCCACACCCCTCCAAACCTCGTATTTCCCGTAATGCATCTGATAGAAATTTTGAGATGGCCATTTGTTGCCGTAGACACTTCGAAAAAGGCTCATTCGATTGGAAATTGAAATGGCTACTGCCCTTTTTATTAGTCAAAAGCGATTGGATGGCAACAATCATCCCCCACGCCCGTCAGTTCCCAAAACACATCTAATAGAAATTTTGAAATAGCCATTTCGTTCAGTGTGGCTGAAAGGTCTGGAAATTATGTGTTTGACAACCCCCATACCTTCTTAAGATCAGGACATAATTTGCACTTTACTGAATAAAAATGGCTATGGACTGTCAGTTTAGATATATATACTTATATATATTCCTTAAAGCTTTAATAATTTTAATTTATTAAAGTTAAAAAAAATAAAACATTCCAAATGTATTTTGTTTATTTAAATCATACAATAAATAACCGAATCAATGAAACGAGCAAAAATTAACATGAGTAGGGCTGACAACCCCCATGCCTTCTCAAGAAAGAACATAATTTTCATTTTACTGAAAACAAAATGTATTTGAAAAGTTTTCACTTGTATAAAATCTTTTTACTAGATATATGAAGGGGAAGTCCTCATCCTTGCACTCCGATTACAGCGCAAGTGCCTGGTACCCTTTTTAAAAGTAACAAGAGATTGGAGGGCAAGCAGCCCTTCTCTCAGGCCCATTTATTTCCCAAACGCATCTAGTCAAAATTTTGAGACATCCATTTTGTTCAGCATAATAGAACGGTCCAGCAACTATGTCTTTAGAGATATGAGGCAAGTCAACTCCCCACAATTATGCTATTGGTCCATTATGCTTTAAAACTAAATGTTTTAACCTCAGCAAAATATCGAGAGCGCCTGGGGGTATAAAGTTAAAACTTTTGGGGATACTACTATTACTACTTCTGCTCTTACAATTTAAATAAATAAAAAGAGTGCAAGTGTATCCAGGTTTCCAAAGATCATAGATAAAATCTTTTGGGAATGATATTGATTTTTATTTTTCAGGTCAACTTCAGAAGCTATAAAATTAAATTACAAAATACTGTTTGTATCAGGATTTAAACATGCTGAAAATGTTTCTCCAACGTACAAATAGCAACCCATACTATGGATTCTTATAGAAGAAAACTAAAAAGATATGCATTTTTTTTTCCACGAAAAAGATTATGTCAATAAAAAACGAACAGAAATGAAGTTAAAAAAAATTTTCCACAAGAAAAGTTTCAAAGAAAAGTAAAGAGCTCCATTAAGCCAAGGATGAGCAAAAATAAAGTCAAATAATCTTCCAAGTGTAAAACTACGACAAATCACTATCAATAAATAAATGAAACTTAAAACGAACAGAAATTATGATAAATATCTGAGACAAACTCAAAAGGAGCAAAAATTAACATGACCAGAGCTGATAAGCCCATGCCTTCTCAAGACCAGAACACAATTTGCGCTTTACTGAAAACAAAATACCTTTGAAATGTTTTCACCTTTCTTGCTTTCATAAATAAAAATTATGAAAACCTTAACGAAGAAAAGTCAGTATATGTCAATTTAACTGACAAACCACGGTAAATTTTTTTTTTATTTTATTTTTTTGTGCTGAATTCAATCTATTGTAGAGTTTTGCAAAGGTATTTATTGCAAATATGCGCATATAACTTTTTTACTTCTTAAAACAGAAATTCACTATTTCATTCCCTTATCGAAATAAACAAAACGCTTATGCAATGAAATCTTTTATCACGACGAGCTTAAAATGTATTCTCACAGTAACAGAACTATTCCGCCAAATTTCAAACTTCTAGCTAGAATAGCTCAGCTACAAATCTCTGGAAGGTTACATTAATAGACACTTACTTATTTGCAAGGATATACGCATAAAGAGTGCCAACAAAATCGCATGACTTTGCAAAACTTTTTGGGTTTATATATATATATATATATATATATATATATATATATATATATATATATATATATATATATATATACAAAAATTCCAGACCAGATTGATTGTTTTACAATTTAATATTCTTAAAGAATAAAAACTGATATAAGAAGGGTAACAAATAAGTCAAAGAGAGCTCAGGGAAGTATTCGCATATTATGGTGGTAAAGAGTAAGCCTATAAGAGAAAAATAAATCACTGCCTTTTCCCTTAGAATAAGAAGAATCAGAATATTTTTATACCTTCTATTATGTCTCCAGGCTGCAAATTTAAGTGGCCTTCGAGCTGGGTACCATAAGCTTCAGTACAAACTACAGTGACTCCCTCAGGATACAAACAGAGAGTAAGAGATGCATCCGTAGGAGTTATATCGTTGCTCCCAGCTGAGCCACTATGAGATGTGCCGACCCCAGAGCTGTCGCTTATTCTATCGCTTTGATCGGCTAAAGATTTGTCTGCAAATCAAGGATCAAATGAACATTTTACGAAGAATATTGTTAACGACCTCTTTAAGCAGCCAAAAGTTGCTTTATTATTTTGTATTAAACTTTCCGTCAATGTTAAATCCCGTCTTTTCGTCAATACTAATGAATGTGTCATCGAAAAATTTATATGATAAAACTCACCTTTATTTCAACGAGACTAAAATGGAATTTCTTATTTTCAATCGTAAACTTTGCTAGCAAAGTCTGGATAGCTTACGATATGCTTGTATCTTCGTAAGCTTCGTAGAGTGAAAAACTTCGGGCTATGCTGTTTTCGCTAATGGTTATACTACACATGTTAGCGCCCTTCCCATTTTTGGCTCTTTTACATTACAAGAATAAACGTATAGTGTGTTCTTACTTTTACCGATTTAGAAAATTTCTCTCCCTGGAAGCGCAACACAGTGATTGGCGAGCGATATAACACACCCAGGCTTTACAGCGTGGTATAGAAAATATTACAGAAGTCCCGAAGGTTTTAACGAGAAACGAACTAAAATCTTAGCGTCTATTTGTGTTGCGAGAGCAACACTTTGGTTTTGCCGTGTTTTTTTCATTTTTTTTTGTTCCTAGCCCCCCGATTTCAGCTTATTCCTAGAAAGTGGTAAGGGTCTAACCTCTGCGGTTTTTACGGAAAGTGTGAACGTTAAGCCGAATTGATGGATATGACTTTGCATTTTTGAAAGCTTCGTAGAACTCTTGCCTGGGGCCAAAAAAGATAGTTTTTGGTTGTCCTTGAGCCAGAGCCTATAGTGTGTGACGTATGTCGAGTGGTAAGACATGTAGGGGACTTATTTATTTTAAGATCCTTACATATTAACAACTTCAGCGTTTAATCGAAGCGAAGAAACAAAACCAAAATGTTGCTCTCGCAACACTTTGCTCGGCGAAGCCGAAGAAACGTTGCCACAACACCTCTCGTTGACCATGCAACGTAGATCTAGTTTTTGTTTTGTTTGTATATATCTCTGCTATCTGTTTCCTATTCTTTTTAAAAACTCACATTTTTAAATATTCATATCTAAACATTAAATGATTTGGTTCACAATGACAGATCTTGATCGTTTGAGTCTTAAATTTAAGTTAAACAGCTTATTTCATCTAAACAGCTTCAACGCATTCTAACAGAATTAGAGGAAACACCACAGAAAGACTAGAAAATGACAATCTGGGCTAATGATACATATAAGTAACAGTCTACACAGCCATTGGAACTGAGAAAGGATAACAAGGGCGTATACGGGATTTCTCTTCGGTCTGAGGCCTTACAAAAATTTGTTTTTACAAAATGCGTCAAAGATTTGTTTGAATGCATTTTTGTGACGTTTTTACGAGCCGGACAAACATTTCAGGGGGGGGGGGTCGACCCGGTAAACCCCACCCTCTGGTTATGGTCTTGAATAACGAATCAAAACTTGAATTTATTTAAAATAATTAAACTGTCCGTACGAACATTTTCAATACGAATTTCTTTCCTAAACTTCGAGGGAAAAGTACAAACCACAGCTATAACAAAACAAACATTCAAATAAAAGTTTTGTTTTTCCTAACGAATCAGCTAGCTTAAAAGTAAAACTTTTTAATCATCACTTCTAGAAAAATTTCAATGACAAAATTTTTTGAATGATTCGTCCAATGACCTGTATGTAGCCTAATATTTGTAATTCGTATACCACGCATTAGAATCTGGTTTTTAAGTTTCTTATGACGCAAATTCTAAAAATATATTGGGAAATCGGAAGTCAAATTTGTCAATCTGTAGCTAAGTTTTGGTTTTTGATGTTACAAAATTGTGTTCAAAATAGCTATGTAATGGTTTGGACATTTGAAGGATGATCCAATCTCTTCGACATTTTCTAAACAGCTAGATATTTCTATGGCATGCCGAAGAAATGTTACAGTATTTAAAAGAGGACAAATCGTGGCCGACACTGGTACCAAGAAAAGACTCCACTGGCTTCTCCTAAAGGTTCAAATTGGTTTTAGAGAGACTTTAGGTCTCTTTAATAGCTCTAAATGCCAGCAGATACAATCTCGGTGAAATAACTATTTCAAGTGAAGTTCAGTTGCAGAAAGTCTCTAGCCCTTTTTTTGGCGCCACGATGCAGCGCCATTGCAACTAAAACCCACCATGGTCACCGAGCATTGGCAGCGACACTAAAGTGTACTCAAACTAAAATGTACGAATTCAAATCGAAAGTAGAGTACAATTCTCCGCATCAATCTTCCAGTTTTCCCTTGGCGTGGGCTAAATGGAGTATCTTGTATTTCATGATCTAATAAGAGAGCAAGCCAAAGGTTTTTGTGCTTTTCGTGTGACTTTATTTTTATCTTTCACGGATTAGATAATTTAAAAAAACTGCAAAAACTACAGTAAATAGCTGAATAGTATGGTCTGATTTGGGCCTAAAGCAATCAAATTTGCTTCTGTTAGTCTCTGACCTAGGAAAACTTCAACATATTTTTCTCGATTATGGCTAGTCTCTCGTGCCTGCAATGAAATATAAACCAATTGTAGGTAGACAATACTTTCCTAGATACCAAATGTTGTGTTTAAGGGTCCTCACTTGGTACCTCATTGGAGGGACATAGGGAGGGGTTGGTTTAACTTAAGTGTAAGCGATCAGAAGGCAAATCGGGGGGGGGGATGTTTCTCTGTTTCTTCTATGTAAAAACCTCACAACTCTCCGCACTGGAGAATACCAAACACGGGGGAATTATATCTCTAACGTCTCAAACGGTTGTACCGATAAATTGTTCATATACACATCTATGGAAAGTCTCGCGTTTTAGTTAACGGTTGCACTACATAAAGACTACTTGAGAATGAAGACTAAATGAGAATGTAAGAATTAAAAGAAGAATTTTCCTAAGATTTTGAATGATTCCTTTAGCAACAACGCTAATCAGGTCCCCGCATTTACCAGCGTTGCTTAAACCTCTGCAAGCGCGACTAGCAATACGCTAAACTGCAGCTGTTAAGAGCACAATAACTTATTTTCAGAAAAGTATGAGATACACCCTTTTGTTTTGTACTTATTGATACGTTAGAATCCAGTGATTAGATCCGCCAATCCAAATATAATTCAAGACCTTCCTGCCTGGAAGACGTTTGAGGAGAGAGGGAGGTCACGAACTTCCACTAGAGAAAAAATCTCTAAATAATTTCATTTTTACAAAATTAATAAACTATAAAAGTTTCAGGTCACGGCATACACCTTCCCTTTCGCTTTTGTGAACTGCGTCATGTGTCTCACTCCGTTCAGAAAGAGAATAAAACATATGGACAAGGTCTCTTAAAACTTGACAGTTTGAACAGGTCCAATTGTAAATAAGATTTTATTCGACGTTTTTTTTTTTTTCGTTTTTTTTTGTCTAAACCTGTTATTACTAAACTAATTCTAACACACACAAAAACTCTTCAGGCATAGGCTAGTCCTGATCAATTTATTTAGATAATGCATTACTTACAAAAAGGTTGAAGTAGACAAAGCATCAAAGAAGGCATATTGGTAGAAGATTATTTAATTTGTCAGAAATAATATCTACGGTAACTATGAAAAATAAATATTCCAATTTAAAAGGAGCAACATAGCAATCATTAATAATATTTATAACTAATTATCTCTTAAAAAACACAAGGAAAAAGTATTTATAATTTTGAAACTGAGTGAAGCGATTTGACTGTAGGCATTATTAGAAACAAGGAAAAATTAAATGGAACAACCTGTTTATGCCCGTGTCAACAACCGTCCGAAAAAAACTGATATGATTTAAGGTATGTGATTTAATAGCATTCGGATGCATTAATAATCTTTCAACACTGTAATAGCCACAATAACGCACCAAAATCCGCTTGATTATGAGACTAGTTTTAAGTTTCGAAAAAAGAATGACGAAAAAATTGTGCTTTTAGCACGGCAAACATGAGGAATTTATCAAAAGAATCACAAAAGGTATATCTTCATTTGATTTTATAATTAAAAGATAAAAATAGCATTTATTTCTGTTTTTTAGTAATTTTTTATTTTTATATAGTTTATTTTCTTCGTAATTTTTAAGGAAAGGTCTTGATGGGCATGAGGGGACGGCCACTTTCAGAAATAAGGTACACCTGGTGCCGCATGCATGGGCATGGGAAGTGTCCCAAGCGTGGGGGGAACTCTGCCAAGAGTGGCAGAACTGTCCGCCACACGGAGCGTTCTAAGATGTAGGCTACACCAGGTGAGAAAAAGTAGCCCCCCTTGGATGAGCATGGAAAATATCAATGAAATTGAGATGCTCTCATGGATTTATTATTATTCTTTCGGTGGTAACTTTATGGGGTAATGAAGCGCTTGCTACCTTCATGATTTTCCGACATTGAAAATGATCATAGTTGTTCACCATCCTAGATTTTCCAAGACACATAAAAATAAAATAACTAATCTTAAAAAAATATAGAGTGAGAAATTCCCCAGTTAAAACGAGCTAGCAGAATAAAATTTCTCAAGAAAGAGGATTCCTCCTATTTAATTATGTGAACATTTACATTATCCTAGAGATTATTCTAAGGAACTATATCCTGTCTCAATTGTACATTTCGAACCAGTAAAACATGAGGATTTTTCTGCGCTACTAGTTTTTCCAATATCAGAGATTTTTTAATTTTCGCAATTTAAAAAAACTTGGGCGGTGTCACTGTGATCGTGAGGTCGCCATTACGATCAACATCATAAGCAATGATCCCGGGAAAACATATCGCAGAAATTTTCATGATAAATTACCTTTTTCCTGAAACATTATATATTTTTCAAAGGAAGTAACCTGGCGTAGAAGGTCAGACATGCAACAAACCAAACACAAGAAAGAAAATGTAGAATAGATAAAGATGGATAAACGATAATAAAAGAAAAATAAATGCAGAAAGATAAACATTTTCTACCAGTTAGACATTCGTATTTCTATTCAACATTTTCTTCTTTTGACGCCAAGGATGGCTGAGCCGAGGTCTTACAGGAATTTTTTTTTGTTTTTTATTTGTTTTTTTCTTGGCTGAAATTTTCGTCCTTTGTCTTTTCTACATTTTTTCTTTCTTTCAGTTCAGGAGGTAAAACACCAAATCGTAGAGAAATGTATTTTTACAAAAGAGCGGCTAGTGAAACGTACTAAAAAAGGCTTCTTTTTTTAAGTCGTATTACATGAATTCAATCGGAGTTAATCCAAATTGTAGTTCAGACTATATAACTAGAAAACTAGGGAGGATCGGAAAGAAAAGATATCAATGAATATCATGGTCCTTTATCACCCAGCCACGGTCTATCCCCTTTGAATGAGACATTCCATACAACTATGTTTTTCATTATTTTGTCAGAAATATCAGCATGCGTCCTTTAAGAATAATTTTATTCAAGATTTTTTATGCTCTTATTTTATTCTTAGGTGCAAGTATGAAGAATTTCAAACCTGGAACAGTCGAGGCCTTAAAATCAAATCATGTGTAGAAAAAAATAAATAAGAAAAAACAAAAACAAAAAACAACAGCAACTAGTCTTTTAGCTGACATTGACAACTACTGAACATTAAACTTCTAATTGTCGTTTACACCTTTAGTCAACTATATTTTAACTTGAAGCTCGTATGGCATAGCTCTTATGAGGATCAAATCCACTGACAAAAATCCAAGTCTTGCTAATTAAGAAAAAAAAAAATGCTCAATAAATCTTCAAAATCGTTTTGTGACTGTCTAATTCTTCTCAAGGTCTTAAATATATAATACAATAGACTGAGAATGTTTTAGGTTTCAAGAATCAAACCCTGTTCACATGTAAAGAAAGACAAGGTTAAACAAGAGAAACAAAGATCAAATGTGTCTGCTAAATATATATATATATATATATATATATATATATATATATATATATATATATATATATATATATATATATATATATATATATATATATATATATATATATATATATATATATATATAGGCTATATAAATATTTCAGCACATTTCGCCACGTGATTTCTTTGTGCCAAATAGGATGTGAGAGAAACAAGGTAAGACGAGAGAAACAAACATCAAAATACCTGCTATATATATATATATATATATATATATATATATATATAGTATATATAAAATATGCATTTACTAGATCTCTGTTTTTGACCAGGCAAGCACGTCGAAGAGGAAGAGCGTTTATTTCAGTACATTGCACCGCATGGTTTATTTGTGTCAAGTAGGATGTGAGCTCAAATGAAGTATTCTTGTCATTTTGTGGCAGCACAGCAGGATTGGATACAAGATTGAAAGGCACTTTGATTTGGCTCAGCATCTTGTCAAAGACTTTACTGAAAGCCTCACTTGATACCTTTTTTCCAATCTCCGTATGAATACCAATTCAATTCTTTCATTTTCAGCCGTAGGTGGGGAGGACTGAAAGCAAGTAGAGATGGGAAGGTGGTCCAAATACAATCCTTCTTTCACATGAAGCAGCAACATAGTCTATGCAAGAGGTTGAGGATAAGGGTCAAATATATAAACAGTTGTCACTTTTAGGTCATATACAATAGTCGAGAGGAACAAAGCCCCAATAGATTTGCGACCGAGAAGACATTGGGTTCGTTAAATTAACGTTAAATTAAAGGCGCAAACCAGGAAGCAAGACAGTTCATTGTTGTAATTTCTAGGCAGATATACATTAATTACTACATGTTTTCAAGCTTAGCGACAATAAAGTAATCAGCCTCTGCTAATAGCTTGCAAGGGGACCGGGATAGGACAGCGAGACAACCAGATGGTCTGCCTCTCTTTCTCACAATATTGCACTACTAAAGGGAAGATGAAAATTAGAAAATAATGGTAGTAGGCTTTGGCGGTCTTTCGACAGGAAAAAATCCTGAATCAGTACTAGATCATGGGACTGCAATAATTTTGAAAGAATAGGGATTCGATGTTCCATGACAAAACGTGGCAGCTGAATCTCATTTTGAATTAGATCTACATTTCAGCAGAGCTTGTGCAACACGGTATTTATAACTGTAACGCGGGTGACTGTCTGACTTGGAAATAACACCTTTTGCTGGTTTCTATTAGGAGGCTGCTTGAGAACTTCCGTAACCTTTTCCGCCACAAACGGAACAACGAATATTGATTATACATGTACTTGAAACATATCCGTATGATTGGCAATGATAGCATCGAAGGGGTAGAAACAAAAACTCTTAAATAGGAAATCGTTCCAAACCGGTCACTAATGGGTCACTAATGGCTGAACTAAAATGGGACTTAAAAAGTGATTAAACTAATTGATTTTCATTTTATTTCTTGTTAAGTCTCAATGGTCACATTGAAAAATGTAAGTTTCTCTTTTATATTTTCATTTGTGCTATAGTGAGGACACCCCTTGGACATAGAGTTGAAACATCCATTTAAAGTTTGGAGTTCGACTGTCTTACAGAAAAAATTGCCCATTGTTCTGCTTGTTATTTGTTGTTTACGATTTGAGTATTGCCTAATTACTTGAGTTTATTCGCTTTCTCGACGCACGGCACAATTTCAACAATAAGAAAGAAGCAAGCCAATTGCTTTTCGTTAATAAGCAACTTAATTTCGCTTATTACATTATCTTAGAGCCATAATCATAACACCTTGTGTCCTTACGTCAACATAAAATCTATTTTCAAAATTTTTAGCGATTTGTTTCCACCCTTTAGCAAATGCAAACAGGATGTTGTAACACTTAGTACAAAACCCTCATCATATAATCAATCAGGCTTGAAAACTATAATTATGTAACGCCAGGCTTAAAAATTACACCACAAAACAGCAAATAATGAAATATCATGACATCACCAGGCAAATATTATTATAACGTTCCTTAATCTTAGCATTTTCTCCAAAATACAAGCAGAAATATATTTATTTAGCAATTACGCATGACTTTATCGCAGATTCCTTTATATCGTTGCTCATATCTAGTTATCACTGGCATTCGGTAATTATTATTGGTCTCGTGTTTCTTTTGTGTTTCCCTTCCTTGCGTCGCATTTCAACATACTGCTCTGATAGAACGATTTTCTATCAGAAATAAAGTTCAATAAATCACAAAAATTATTTAGTACATTCATCACCAATTAAGAAGAACTGTAGCATAAAAAAACATTATGATAACGTTAGACAGTCATTGTACCTTGGTGAGTGTAACCGCTTTCCTTAAGATATACATCCAATTAGGCTAAACTATTAACTCGAAAACAAAAATTACACCGATTTACTGAACCACACTCTTTTTTATTTCCCTTTGAGACATATCAGATAGACCTTGGGAAAAGAAAAATCCAAAAATGGGACAGATATTTTTATCATAATTGAAATGCAAAGGAATTTACAGAAAAAAGTAGATGGCTCTACGCTCTTAATTTCTGCACACTTTTTCAAAAGTAAAGGATTATTAATAAAGCAATATCAGCAAGACTTTTCGAAATAATTCACTAATCGGGACCCTCACATTCTCGCATTATCCGATAGCTCTTTTTTTCAATAAAACGCAAATGAGGCAGTAGGCTTTTGACTTTTACCGCTAGGAAAAGGGCTCGTAGCCAAACTCTTGTTTGTAGTGATTTTTGTTCGTTTCGAATATTCATTTTAAGTTTTAATCCTTGTAAGTCTTATTTATTCATCTATATTAGTACCTGCTGTATGTTTGTTTGCTATGATTGTTTATTTAATTTCTGTTCGTTTTGAGTTTCATTTATTCTTTAATAGTAATTTCTGGCCGTTTTCAGTTTGAATTATTATAGACAATTTATTTCTGCTGATCTTAAGTTTAATTTCGCTCTATACTTTTCTTTGAAAAAGTTCTTTTTTGGGAAAGTTTTTTTTAAATTAATTATATGAACAAAGTACACAGTAAACAAACAAGAATTGAAAGAAATGAGTTTTTTTTTAAATTCTGTACCAAAATATTTATACCCCGTCCCTTCAGCAAATTCCCACTAATAAATCCAGAAAAAGTGCTTTAGTTTTGAAAAGTAAGGGTCTGTAATTTCAGCAAAAAGTCGAATAAATAGCAAATCTCTTACAATATAGCCTTCTGTGACTATAAAACGACACTACATAATTCTGCCAAATGATAAAACATAGAATTCAACTTCATTTAATTAGCTTGAAAATTTCCGATCCTAAAACAGAGCATCCCTTATGAATAATATGGGAGATAGACATTTACACAGAGACTAAGCCCTTAATATGTGAAAACTGATCCTTCGAAATGAAAAGGGGGAAAAGAGAATTACTTCAAATGAGATCCCCTCTCCTTACAGGAATATTGTATATTCTGCAATTTTTATCTGGAGATTCAACGCTGTTAAAATAGATTGTTCAACAAGAGCGAAATACCATTTAAACATGGAAAGTATGAGAAAAATTGAAAAAGGGATGGACAATATGGATGATACCATGTGGCACTATCTAAAACACTTAAAAATATATAGAATTCTTAGGCAACACTTTAAGATACGGAAAAGGGTCCTACCGACGCCAGCCGGGGACGAGGGACTCCCCTCCCCTTCATCCTTCCATATATGCAGGTATGCTTCAAGGGGTACTTAAAGAAGTGCTATTTTTCGTTTATTCTACAACAAAATATTTTCGACCCACCCCTGGAAATTCACATCAGTAAATTCAGAAAAAAGCTTCCTATTCAAAAAAATGAGGGTGTGTAATCCAAACAAAATCCCATTTTTGTATGTAAACGATTTAAATAACATCGATCGAAATTTTGGATAGCCATTTCACTGAGAATAATTGAAATGTCAAAAATGTGCCTTTGAGGAGAGAGGGCAGAGCCCAAGCAGCGCAAAGAGCAAGGACTTCAACTTGTTTAACAGGATGAGTTTACACAGATATATTTTAGTACTGTGGGCATGTCTCAACTTCTTAAAATTGGAGTCGAGCTAGGAATTTAAATCTGTATGATGGGTGGTAAAAATTGCACCCAAGATACGTCCAATCCCATTTTAAGCGGTCTTAGTCCTGATTCGGTGAAAGAACAAGTTATGTCCAGGTTACAGATTGATTCGGAACTAAAATAAGCTAAGTCCTGATGTAACAACAAGTTAAGAACCCGTCTCGGACTGACTCAGTAAGGTAATTCTTGACTTGATGCAAAAAAAGGAACTAAAGTCGTATTGTTGATTTTAAGAGCAAGGTGGAAAACTGAGCTTACTCCTGATTCGATACAAAAATGACTTAGGTCCTGATTCAAAAATATACATGCTAAGTACTGATTCGGTGTAAAATAGTTATTTAGGGATTTAGTGCAAAAAAGAGCTAAGTCCAAGCTAGGGACCAACTCGGTGGGCAACAGAAGGTTGGGCAATTTACCTCATTTGAAAACATGGAAGGATTTTCAATGTGTGATTGGATAAGCAAAGTGGACCAGTACCTCGAAAACCCCGAAAATATCATCCAAAAGCAGAAAATTATTCATGTTGTATCTTATTGGAAGCTTATTCTCCGACTCTTGCACAACAATGCGCTGATCAGCTTGAAACTTATGGGACAAGGATTTTCAAAGGCATGCATCATTTCAAAGCCTTGCTCAATAGAACTGTTCGATCAGCATATATTTGGTAAAAAAAAAAACAGAAAGAGAAACAACGAGAACAGAAGATAAACCAACGGCAAGACAATTATATGAAAAAAGTAAGAAATTACGGAAAGCATCGTAAATCACAAGTATTAGCAGGAGCCTATCGCCAGATCTCAGAAGCATTACAACTACTACTAAAATTAATTGCAACACCAAGCAACCTGAGGCCAACACCGCTGCGCACACACTCCTCCGCCCAAATTTATTCAAAGCTTCATCCTTTTCCCATACCATAAGGTAACAATTTCCTTTAAATCCTTCCTTGCAACCTTTTCCCACCCTTTTAGGGGACGACCTGCTTTTTGTTTGCCCACAAATATTTGAGCAAAAAAAAATCCTTGGCAATATTTCATCCTTCACCCGTAAAACGCGTCAGAATAATTTCAATATTCTTTTCATTATAGCCCTAAAAAGTAAGATATAACTACAATCTCCGTACAGCTTGTTTTTCGAGATACGGTCAGCCGAACAGATACCTAAAATTATCAGTAATTTCCTCTGCAAAGCATTTGACAAATATTCATCTGCCTTTCGAAGTGTCCTCGTTTCAAAATCATACTTGACAACTGCCGTTATAGCTTTCACTATCCTAATCTTGGTTCACAAACCCATTTTCCTATTCTTCCATAATTTTTTTTTTTCAACTGCGAAAAGAACACAGTAGCCTTAGCTATTCTACTTTTTATATCTTCACTTCGTCCAAAATTTCTACTAATAATGCTACCCAGGTATGTGGAATAATCTAATTGGTAGATCTTCTTGTTACCCAACATCCCTTCTTCACACTGTTTTATTCTTAGTCTAACCGATTTAATCTTCTTAACTTTAATTTTCAAACCTTTTCCTATACCATAAACTCTCAAAACCAACCCCCAAGAATTCATTCATTTCGCTAACAATTTTAATTAGGATATTCAAATCATCAACATGGTCTATGTCCAAGAGAGTTTTACCCTCCTATTTGATTCCATGATAAGATAAGATAATAATATTTATTTTCAAAAAGGCTATCACAAGCTCTAATAGAGCCGAATTCGCTTCACATGTCGAAATGATCTCCCATAGCCCCTGCCTTGCTCCTTAGGACACAGCCCATCAAAATAATACATACAAACGGGGATAGGATACAATCCTGCTTAGCTCCTGCTTAGACACCAAACCAGCTACTGAACTTACTTTCGACCTAAGCTGCAGCAATATTATTCTTGTAAATTGCACCAATCACTTGAATGAAGCATTAGTCCGGAAATTTGATATTGGATTAACGGTGCACATCATTCTTTTTTAACTATTTGACAAATGTTCATCATGCAGATAAATGTCACTGGACTCCTCAGAAGTTGGAATCTTTTCTTGTTGATCGCCGTATAATCTAACAATTGTCAATCTGAGTCCAGTTTTTATTAGTAGTAGCATAATGCCCACTTAAAACACCGAGAGGACTTAAAGCTGAGCGTTAATGAAGCTAAATCATTCAATATCGTCAATTTACCCTATATTTGTTTAGCCAAATATTTTTGATTTGTAATCAAGTTTACTTGCCCATTATTATCCCTGCCAGAAAAAGTATAGGAGTGCAAAAGTTAAATTTGCTTACTAATAGGTAACAAGTTTGGCTAGATTACGCTTTTAGCATAACCATTATGAGCGTCTAGATGCCAAGATCGACAAGACTTGGGAAAGGCCTGACGGGAAAGGCCGTCAGAAGAAATCACATAAATATAATATGGGAGGAAAAGCAAGACATGTTTTCAAATTTGAGATCGTCCTTTTCTTTGACAAGTCAGATAATTTGAATGCAATCTTTCCTTTCCCATAATCCAGAAAGGACAAGCTCTCCTCAGGTAATTTCTTAACCACCCCCCTTCCCCCAAACTATAAGTAGTTCAAAACAGAAGATTATACCTGCAATGCTGCTACCATTGGCAGATCTTCCATCTTCACTATCAGCAGTACACGAAGAAGCAGAACTAGTACTCAACGCAAGATTGTCAGTCCAGGCCCTTTCAGAAGGAGACGGGGAAGGTGGGACTCCAGAGCTACTTCCGCCAATGCTTCCATATCCTGACGAACTTAGAGGAGGTAGAACACGAACAGCAGATGACCCTGTGACGAGGTGAGCTACATTTGCTTGAGTTGGCGTAGAAGGTAAAAAAGACGAGGAAGGGGTGTTCGGTGTTGAAAGACGGTATTCAGAAGGATATCTTCCAAAGCCGGCATTCCGTCGGCGGTTGTTGTACGACGGCACTTCCTTAAATGGCACTAGAATAGAAAAAGTGACGAAATGAAGAACTGCAAGGAGTATAACGGAGTCGAAAAGTAGGTCATAAATCTGAGACAGAAACAAATTTTAACTCTCGTTGTATAGAACTGATTTTATTATTTTTCCTAATTGACTAAATTGATAATCCCTAAATTCTTTTTCCTTAATTGGCAATTGACGCATCAAACTTACTTTGGAGGGTTGGGACATTTGGAATTGAATACTCAGTAAAACTAAGAAGATGAAAGCAACTGGTATCAAGAATATTCGCATCTAATTTGAAAGGGGATTTCTAATAGGTGTAAGTTCAAGTGAACTCTCTGGACCAATTTGTTCATACTGATTAAACCGACTATTTCAAACAGTCAAGTCGTTCCAAATAACAAAAGGTACCTTGATATAAGAGTTTCAATATTAGGAAATTCTCTTCCTTGGGCAAAAAAAAACTGGTAAAACCAGCATACTCTGCTCTGAACTTGCCCAAAATGTACTCATTTGCTTGCAACTCAATGATCTCAAGCTGCACTTCATGCAGAAAATGGGAGTATGGGTGCTAGGTTTCCAATAGACAGGAAGCGGTTATTGGAATCCAAAAATAGAATTGTTTAATATAATAAAGAAGAAGAAGAGAAGAAGAAGAGAAAGAAGAAGAGAAAAAGAGAAATCAAAAGAAGAGAAAACTGACAGTCACCGTTTTTTCCCTTCGAATTCCGCATATTTGAATTACAGATGGAAAAAATCGGTTATCATTGCCAAAATTACTTTTCCAAAGTAACTCCTACAGTAGCGGCACAATTCTTCTCTCATTCATATAAAAGAAATCAGTTTAATTGAATATAAATTTACTACGAATTTAATTGCATTCCAGCCGCCCCACCCTCTCATCCGTCCTTGGCACCAAATTACCAGAAATTTAGGTTCAAGAATTATGCTGCAGAGGGCATAATTACACGAATATTGGCAGTACAGGCTATAAAGCTTACAGCTATCAGTAGTAATAAATAAATACAAATAAATAAATTACATTTTAATAAAATTAATTTAAGAACTGGTTTAATTAATTCTCTCATGACACTGCAAGGAATAAAAGCCAAAAATGTGCTTGGGAGACCAGTTAGTATAGCAAGGTAACATATTTTTGGGGGGGCCAACATCTTTTATTTTTGAAGGAACAGGATGACACGAGGTCAAAATACCCAAAAAGGCAAAACATATGTAACTTGTATGAAATTACAAGAGAAATCGACAACTAAGAAGAACGGGAGTCCAAAGCTACTCTCCCTGTGTCTACCAATACCTCCCTGTGGATACCTGAAACAAGGTAAAAAAAAATTATAGAAAAAAACAATAAAATTAACAATAGTTTGGCAGCCGTGTAGTTTATCCCTACTTCTGAATTTAATATTATAATAATAACAAGTTATTACTTGATTATATTAGGAAAATTTATATTAATTAGATTTCCAATGTCGCTTCCAGTTTTATTGTTTCGGTTTTAAACTGGATATAGCTCAATGCTATATTCTAAACTCGTCGATATTTTTTCTTCAAATTAGTATTATAAACGGCTAATGAGCAACAAGTACAAAGGAACACAAATTCTTTGAAAAAAGAGGCATAGTATTTGGGGCACAGCAAAGTCTACATATAAAGGTCAAGTCACAATCAAAACTAAAATCAAAATTAACAGTAAAACTTTAAACCTGATGAGAGAAGCTGAAGCTTAATTGCTAAATAACGTTTCCTCAACTTGGAACAACAAAATTACGACAGTCTTTCACGAAGATGCACTGTATAATCTGTTTCGTCCAGATCATGGCTGGTCTGCCCTATTATATCCTATCAAGCAAATGCGCCTCTGCAAATGTAGTCAGAGGTTACAGACCAAGGGAATTGATGGGGTTTTTTATTACTTCCAAATTCTTTTTGTGTGTGTGTACCATACAGTTTTTAATTTAGTCACAATAATGCAGTAATCGGCCCTGCTGTCAAGAACGTATCCAGGATATTTTCGGGCATCAAAAATTTGTTTATTTTCGTTACGGTTTTACTAGTCGGACAAACATTTCAGGAGGGAGTTCAAACCCTTCAATCCCCCCCCCCCTTGTTACGGCCTTGCCTGCTGTATTGACTGGTAGAGTCTATGACATAACCTGAACTCCTTCCTTTTTATTTACCATTACTAAAACCTAAATTAGCCAAAACATCAATGCAACCTTGTAACGGAATAAAAATGCTTAAAACTTGTTTTCAGTGGGTAATACCTTTGGAAACCAGAATGGATAATAATTTTTGTATTGCTACGATTAGATTTTCAACCTTCTTTTAGAAAAACTTTATGTAGGTAATTATCAAAAAAAAATATATCGAAAGGAATCAAAATCTCTAATTTAAAAGGCATTGGCATGACATTAGAGAAGTCGAAAAAATTAGATAGGATATATTCTCTGGCAGGCCAATATGTTCCGTTTTAAATATCTCTGGCAATTCGAATCAGATGTTTTATGAACACATTTATAAAACATCTTACGCTTAGAAAGGAAACATCCTCAAGTAAGAGTGTACTGAAGTTGATTTATAGACTGACCTAGCCCAACTTCTTCTCATTTTCTGTTCACCATAGGAGGAAACCTAGTTTTTCATTAATCCAGATAAAAATAATAGAAAAAAAAACTTTCAACAAAGTCAAGTTGCATTTCAGGAGGTAATGGACATTAGCTTTAAAAAATGAAAAGGAAAAAATAATCCTACAAGACATAATTGGTTCCTTTAAAACCAATTTATAGAAACCACACAAAAAACAAAGCATCGTTAGGTTTCCTAATAGTGGTTTCTCAGGCGAGAGAAATTCGAAGTCTTACTCGTGAAAAAAAGGACCCGACAATCTGGAAAAGCTTCGAAGAGATCTCCTTTGTACAATCCCCAAACATACTATGTAAGATCATTTTGAGAATCTATGATTATCATTCATTTGGATTATTATTTAAAACAAAGGAACAAAATACTTTTATGATACACTTATCCCTTTATATCCATCAAAGATGTTATGTAAGCCACAAAAGCGCAAATTAAATCAAATCTTGAAAATTTCTCGATGAAAACATGGAAACCAGGTACTAAACTAAGGGACACAGTGATGTTTATGTTTAATTCTAAACTAAACACTATAATCAGAAATTTTTACTTTGTTACGCTCAGAAAAGTTCTACTTACTACAAGTTCGAAGCTAATTCCGATTTAATTGAGTACCAGCCCCACCCCTTCTATTAAATCTGCTAAGCAGCATGCTTGTAAGGAATGTATATGAGGAAATGCTAGTTGATTGCAGAAAAACGTATTGGTCTACCCAGGTCAAGGTGATTCTTGACAGATTTAACTTTGGTGAGAATTCGAATGAGGGGAAAGGGCTAGGTTTAGAAATAGGGCTAGTCGAAAACTGTTTACGGAAAAACTCACAGCAGGAAAACCAAAGACAGCAGAATCAGAAGTCATCCTCGGCGCATCTAAGGCTGTATGGCCTGGATAAGGAGTCCTGGGAGGGAGAAGTTTATTTAAAAAGGGATGTGTTGGGAAGACATGATGTGGGTAACTTCGACTCAGAGTAGTTTTCAAGGTACTGTTGAAAGATGGCGATACAATAGAAATTATAGGACTAAAAATGATCCTTGTCAATGCCCCATGAGTGGGGTTAGTTTTAGGTTAGTGATTTATTGAGTTCTTAATATTTTTTGTGTTATTATTGATATCATTATTATTATTTTGTGTGCTACCATTCGGTGTTATAAAGTTATTATGTGTCTTAGTATGTGTTTTATTAATCCTATTGTTATTGCTATGTCATAATGATGTTACGGTATCTTTGTTGTTATGCATGTTTTTAGGAAGTCCGTAAGTATTTGTTTGTTCGTTCGTTTATTAATTTGTTAGTTTATTAATTTTTTTTCATGGCCCGAAGAGGTTTTCGTAGCAATAAATATTTATCTATCTATCAATAGCCCTTGGCCATATACCAATTTCGCCAATCTTTTAGTATTTCTTAGTAGTGTTTAGTTTAGAAGATGAGGTAAACTACTCTGTTATTCAAAAACTACCAAAATAACTACTTTTCAGATAAGTAAATGTGTAGAAAGTTCTTTACCCTATATCTTTTAGGTTTTTTGGAAGTGAAAATCAAACAGTCCGTGGTAACGAACTGTAGTAAGGAGCGACCCGCCTCAATAGTGAACAAAACTCTAAAAAACGGAATTTTGATAATAAAAAATACATAAAAAGAATTGGATTTTTATGCTGATTTTAAATATATAAGTTTCATCAAATTTAGTCTTTGTCATCAAAAGTTACGAGCCGGAGAAAATTTGCCTTATTTTGGAAAATAGGGGGAAACAACCCCTAAAGGTTATAGAATCTTAACGAAAATCACACCACCGCATCCAGCGTATCAGAGAACCCTACAGTAAAAGTTTGAAGCTCCTATCTACAAAAATGTGGAACTTCGTATTTTGTGCCAGAAGACCGATGACGGGTGCGTGTTTATTTGTTTTTTTGTTGTTTTTTTCCTCCTCAGGGGTCATCGCACCGACCGAATGGAGGACTCACTCTAACGGAAATGAAAAGTTCTAGGGCCCTTTTTAAGTTTAAAAGTTTAAAAACTTTTTAATTTTGAGATAGCCATTTTGTTCAGCATAGTAAAAAACCATAATAACTATGTCTTTGGGATGAATTACTCCCCAACAGTCCCCGGGGGAGGGGCTGCAAGTTACAATTTTTGACCAGTGTTTACATACAGTAATGGTTATTGGGAAGTGTGCAGACGTTTTTCAGGGGGATTATTTTGGTTTGGGAGGGGGGGTTGAGGGGGGGGGCTATGTGGGAGGATCTTTCCTTGGAGGAGTATGTCATGGGGGAAGAGAAATTCAATGAAGGGGACGCAGGATTTTCTAGCATTATTATAAAAAAAAACAATGAAAAAATAAATATGAAAAAGTTTTTTTTAACTGAAAGTAAGGAGCAGCATTAAAACTTAAAACGAACAGAGATTATTACGCATATGAGGGGTTCATCTCCTCCTAAAAACCTCGCCCTTTACGCTAAAGTATTTTTAGTGATTTCAACTATTTATTTTACGGTCTTTCTGATTCAAGGGTCATATTTAAAGAGTTGGGACAAAATTTAAGCTTTAGTGTAAAGAGTGAGGTATTAACGAGGGGAAAAACCCTCTCATATAAATAATAAAAATATAAGAATATAAAGGTTCGTTATGTAAGTTAATTCTTAAGTTACGTATATTTTTTACTAATAAAAACGTTCGTTAAAAATTAAAGGTTCAAGTTGCCTTTTCAAGTAACCAAAAAATTGAAGGGCAACTAGGCCTCCTCCCCCACCCCTTTTTTCTCAAAATCGTCTGATCAAAACTAAGAGAAAGCCATTTAGCCAAAAAAGAATTAATATACAAATTCCATTTTAATAATTTATGTACGGAGAGCCAAAATCAAACATGCATTAATTCAAAAACGTTCAGAAATTAAACAAAAAAAATAGTTCTTTTTAACTGAAAGTAAGGAGCGACATTAAAAGTTAAAACGAACAGAAATTATTCCGTGTATGAAAGGGGCTGTTCCCTTCTCAACGCCCCGCTCTTTACGCTAAAATTTTTTACTGTTCAATAAAATAGAATTGAGAGAAACAGTCAAAATTTTGGTTTTACTGTCTTTTTAAAGATACTTTAGATTTAAATACAGAATTATACAACATTCGAAAAACCTCATTGAAAAAGTACTAAACAAATATGCTCCTTTCATTTACGTTTTTTTTTTATGTAAATAAAGTCTGAAGATAAAAAAATCCTAGTACAACAATCAATCAATATCCGAGTACAAGGAGAAAAAGCAGGCAATGTCAGCGATAGACGAAATAATGTCATTGATTTTAGTGTTTTCTTGTTCATTAGGACAAGCAATTTAACAACTAATTTTTTTCTTTATTGCCTTGCTATAGATAAATTGACTTCCATCTTATTAAAACAATTCATATTATTTCAACGCAATTGGTTCTCGTGACCAAAACCACAGGACACAAGTCACAGTTTTTCCCGAAACGAATTATGAAGCTCCTTTTCTCCGTAAGATTGGGAGACAAATTTAGCAGTATCTTCTCGCCAAAAGAACATGCAGCCAACAGAACCCTCTATCTCAAAGACTGGCTGATATTACTCAATGTTTTATATATACAGATACAAAACATGACCACATCATTTGCATATTGTTATTTGAGGTAAACAGTTTCCTGTATCTCAGCGACAAGCAGATAAATAAAACAAATAAAAAAAAATCGAAGAGGACAATCTAAGACTGTATTCAGGTAAGGAGTAAGGGGTTTTGAATCTCCTTCTCCCGAAATGTTTGTCCTAATCATTAAAACATAATTAAAATTCATAAAAACACATTTTTGATGCGTTTTTTGTACCCCCTCCCCACAAACCAAAATCCTGGATACGGTCCTGCCTACATCCTATATATGAGGGATTAAACTTACCAACATCTTCTTCCTTAAAACCCAAAATCAGGTCTGCCAAATTTTGATTTTCTGCTATAACCGCAACTTGAAAAGGACTTTGATTAGCGTAATTAAGAGCATCTTTGACACATCCTCTAAAGAGAAGCAATCTCGCGCATGCCTCTTGGTTGTTAACTGCACACACATGGAGAGGTGTATTCCCAGATGCATTCCGTGCATTCATGTCAGCACCGTAAAACAAAAGATGCTCCAATTGTTGCACTAGACCATTTCGACATGCCTAGAACCAGGAAGTAGAACAATCATGAAACCTTTAATACCCAGTACCCTAGTAATACATCAGTGGCTAAAAGTAATAAACATATATATGTGGTAGTTTCTTTACGATAAAAGTTTCTTTTTTAGAATTTTAAATCAAAGCTCACTATTCTAAATAAATGGACATTGTGTTACAGGAATCGTTCTGAAAGAATTAGGACAAGAAGTCAAACTTCAGCATAAAGAGCAAGGTTTTGTCGAAGGGACAGCTCTCGTATACGTAATGATTTCTGTTCGGTTTAAGCTTTGATGTTGCTCCTTACTTTCAGGAAAAAACCTATTTTTTTAAATTTAACTTCTGTTAGCTTTTAAATAATATCGGGAAATCCGGCTCTCTCTCCATGAAAAATTCCGGTATTCGTGTATTAGACGCCTCTCACCTAAGTTTACATTGTGTAAAACTCGAGAACAAAGCGATTTCTTCGTTCATTTCTTCGTTACTCTAGAAAAAAATTTGGGCAATAGATTTGCACACTGGTGGGGGGGAGGTGTAAAGTTTAGTGGGTATGCATGCAAAAATAAGATAAGTACAATTATTCTGCATATTATGAAATTAGAATTATTTTTTTACTTGAAACTGTCCAAATACTTAACCCTCACCCGATTATGCGCAAATATATAGTCCAAATTACATATTTCTCATCTATTTCGTCACTTGTATTTGTCTTGTCTCACGCTAAGCTGAAAGAAACTAACGAAGAAACCGGTTTGATCTCGAGTTTTACAGAGCATAAACTTGAGTGAGTGGCGCAAAATACACAAGTACCAAAATTCCTTCCCCCTACGGAAAAAAAAACTCGAATAAAATTTTCGAAATTGAAAAGCCTTATTTTCCATTGAAATATTTTCTTCAGGAGGGGAGAGACATTAGTACTTGTGTCTTATAGCCACGACACTCAAGTTCTTGGTCCGACAGAACCGATTTCTTTCTGTATTTTAGTATGTACTCAGTGATAATCCGCTTAGATCTGCTTAGAGAGTATATACACAACAATGTAGGTATATTTTTATTAAATATTCAGTACTTCCTTGTTAGCTACACACTCAAGAATTGAAGTTAGGTTAATCATAAATGAAAGATACCAAAATATGATGAAAATATACTAGTTTAGTAACAAAGTTATGGAAACTACAACAAAGAGTTATGGAAGGGGGGGGGGGTCGCTCAGACCGCATTATATTAAATACTTAACCTAAACGAACGTAACTAAAATACCAACTAAATATCTAATTAAAATATAGCTACGATGTAACTTCCCACCGAGCCGAGGTTAATATTATCTGGTACAAAGACCATGAAAACCGGTTATCGTCTCTTCAGTTCTTGAATGTGGTGGCTATAAGACACAGGTTCCGGGTATTTTCCACGGGGGGTATTTTCTATAGGAGGGGGTATTTTCCTCAGGGAGGGGGGTCCACAGGGGGCATTTTCCGCGGAGGGTATTTTTCAGGGGGGGTAAACACCAGCCATCATTTTTTTATTAGGAACCAATAAATCGTTCTGTTAAATGTCGTGATGAATGAGTCTTGGTAACACATATTCCCCACCGTCTCCAAGATGATTGACTGTGACCGGACATCCATTGAGACCAAGATAAGAAATTTATTCATACTAACAGTAAGACTTTTTTATATTCAATCATCAGTTTTGGTAGATGCTGTACTAACAATTTGCTCACCCCCCCCACAGAAGTTGAAAGTGCATGGAACCTGCAAAGGTGAAGCAATGCAAAAGTTACGTAACAAGAAACTAGGAACCCTTAACTACAAAGGTCAGATCGGGTTCAGATCTCCAGAAGTCATGACCGAAAACAAGAGCTTTTGCTTCCAACCAAGTTTTGTTTAAACCCAGTAACTGTTTTTGGTAGATGTACAGATGGCAGAAATTTAGGCGCGATGCTTCCCGGCCAAGAAGGCAAAGCTTAGACAAATACCCTTGCTTCCAATTATATTCAGTAAAAAAAAGTCAATTATAGGAGATACATCGAGTACTAATAAAGAGAACTTGGGGACCTTTCTCCTCCCTATCCCACAAAGATCAGGTTTGGTCCTGATCCAAAGAAAAATAATGTCATGTCACTATGGAACATACGAGTATGATAACATGATTCCTAAGAGGTTTACTTTCAGAGCAATAACGGTTTAGTTTTTTATTCCTTTTCTTGCAAAATTATGTCATACAAGGAAATACAAGATACTTTCTGGTGAAAAGAAAAAGAAATTCAACCTCTTCCCCTCCTTACTAAAAAATTTTAGTCGGCTTGTCACCTATGACGCGTACACATAATACGTCATGACGAAGTAGTTACAAAAAAGTATACAAAAGCGTAGAGTATGCTGTAAAGGCGAAATGCCAAAAAACAATTGGGAAACCGCTATCACGACTATTGACCTCAAGAAGAAGGACAAAATCCGGACGGTCATATGTTTAAGCCATAAATCACTGGGAAACGTATAGGTTATTCTAAAAACGAGAATGATGGACAATATTATAAGTATTCCTGGCAAAAGACAAAATTGACAAATACATTTCTATAAAATGACATCATCCATTCAATATAAGAGCAAAAAACATTTTAGTCATAATTTTTTTTTTACATTTGTATTACTGAGCAAGGGTAACACAACAGGAACTAGAATCCTTAAGGCCAGAACTTATTGCATAGGAAAATAAAATAAATCCTTTGATGTTTTAAAATAATTTGTAAACAATTATATTGACATAAAAATTATTGTAGTCTGTATTTTTCTCAACATACACAAGAGAAAATTTCAAAAGAAGAATTTAAGATACAGAATTTACTAATTAGATGTCCAAATTCACTCTCTATTCTTTTTTCTTTTTTTTACTTTTTTAAATATTCCTGTCCATTAGATTCGTTTTTAATTCGCTTTAATTTTCCGTTGGCTTAACTATAAAATAAGAGGCTGGGTAAATGATTTATAAGGAACAGTTGATATGACAATTATTGTCGTTCTAGTCCTCCACCTTGAAATTGGTTTTGTTTGTGAAGAAAATAAAGTAATAAAAAATAAAATAAAATAAGTCCATTATATTCCAGCCTTTTGGGAATCGAATAAAACAAAGACTTAACGACTAACCAGCTAACACTGGAAAAAATAAATTCAAGTGGTAGTTTAAACAGTAATGAAATAGAAGGCATATAATTGAAAAACCTAAGTACATAGAAATTCAAGTATTTGCCCCATCACTAATATTAGCAGAACAAAAAGTAGTGATAATCTTAGCGAGTGAAAAAGAGAGAAGTCTTCATTGCGGGCCAAGTTATACCTTCCAACATTCATTCCTGTTTCATTGACTCTATTATCATATTCCCTCTCAGTTTTGAATAATTCCTTTTGTTTTCTTTTTATCGTCATTACTATTTCTGGAGCTTTCATCTCCCGCTATTGCTGCTGAGACTCCATTTCTGCCAAAATTTCATCTTTCCCTGCTATTTCCTCGTCTCTCCTCACACTTCCTTTAAGTCTAGTTTTACAATCATTTTTCAGATCCATTTTAATTTCCTTTATCTTCACTAGTTGATCACCTTGTGTCTTAATCGCCACTACGATTTTTACTTTCTCTTCAATTTCTTTGTATCCATTCATATCAAATAATGGTAAAGATCAATTTTGTTTTTAAATAGCTTGTCCATCAGGATTTAATTTCTTTTTAAATTCATCTACGTCTAGCTTATAGTTTCTTTCCAAAGTTGGTACTGGGAGGCTTACCAGCTCATTAGTTGGAAATAATTTCTTAATTTACTTGGCGTACTAATTAAAAAAGCTTTCCGAAAAAGAAGTTTTTCAAAGAAAAGTAAGGGCTATTTTAAACTTAAGATCAGCAGATACAAATACCTGTTAAAATTCAAACTCAAAGCGACCAAAATTTACTATTACAGAAAAAATGAAACCCAAATCGAACAGAAATTTAATAAACAATCATAGCAAAAAAACATACAACAAGTAATAATGTAAATGAGTAAATAAATCTTATAGCGAGTAATGCTTAAATTGAATACGCAAATCAAGTTTAAAAAGAAAAAAAATATCTGGCCATTGAAATTTAAATGAAACCCAAAAACGAACAGAAATTAAATAAACAATCAATCCAAACAAACATACAATAGATACTAATATATGTGAATAAATAAATGTTAAAACAAGTGAAATTCAAATTGAATGTGCAAATCAAGCTTGAAACGAACAGAAATCACTACAAACAAGAGTTTGGGTGTCGCCTCTTTCTCTGACTGTAAAAGTCTAAAATCTACTGCGTCATTGACTGAAAACCTATTGCATCATTTACTGAAAACTATATATGTCTTGAACAGTCTTGGAAAGTATAAACAAAATCAAATTGAACATTTGATATATAATGACATTAACTGTTGAAAGATCCATCAGTTCAAGATTTTATTTCACTGTAATTTATTTTCCTTTTCAATGCTGTAACAACTGGAAAAGAAAATATTTATAATATAATTCGTTTTCATTGAAGCGCCAGTGACGCAGTAGGCTTTAGGTTTTTGCAGTTAAGGAAGGGGGCAGTATCCAAACTCTTGTTTGTAGTGAAAAAATATTCGTCTTGAACAATTTTAGGAAGAACTAATAAATTACACTAGCAAGAAGAAAAGACTTCGTCAGCAACGAGAAGTTACTACAGACAACGCAGAAGACGCTGTTTTCAATCCTAATTCCGGAGCGCACTCTAGGATGGTATGGTCATCTCCTTAGAATGCCATCACACCTACCTGCAAAAATCGTGCTTAACTTTAACCCCGCAGAAGCCGGCTGTAAACGACTTCACGGAAGGCGGAAATACCGATGGTCCAATAGTTTTTTTAAATACTTGAAGCTGGCAAACATTGATGTCTCCGACGCAGCAGCGTTAGCTGCTGATCACACCAGTTGGAGGAAGCCGACATCAATCTACGCTGAGTCACGCCCGACAGGCGACTTAAGTCAAGTCAGTCAAGAAAGTAAACTGAATATTTGATGTATAATGATATTAGTTGCTGAAAGCTCATCAATTGGAGTGATCGCCAAATCACTGAACCCCTCCCCCCAACTCCCCCAAAAAGAGCGAATCCGGTAATGTTACGTCAATCACGTATCAAGGACATTTGCTTATTTTATCCACCAAGCTTCATCCCGATTCCTCCACTCAAAGTGTTTTCCAAGATTTCCCCCTCCAACTCCCCCCAATATCAAAAGATCTGGTCGGGATTTGAAATAAGAGCTCTGAGACATGAATTCCTTCTAATTATCAAATTTCATTAAGATCCGATCACCTATCCGTAAGATAAAAATACCCCAATTTTCACGTTTTCCAAGAATTCCGGTTTCCACCTCCAACTCCCCCCAATGTCACAGGATCTGGTCAGAATTTAAAATTAGAGCATTAAAGCACAAGATCCTTCTAAATATCAAACTTCATTAAGAGCTAGTCACCCTTTTGTAAGTTACAAATACCTCAATTCTCAAAATTACCCCCCCCCCCAACTCCACCAAAGAGAGCAGATCCAGTTCGGTTATGTCAGTCACGTATCTTAAATAGTTTTTTATTCTTCCCATCCAGTTTCATCCTGATCTCTCTGCTTTAAGTATTTTCTAAGATTTCCGGTCCCCAACCAACTGCCACCCCCCATTGACGCTGGATCCGGTTGAGATTTAAAACAAGAGATCTGAGTTACGAGGTCCTTCTAAATATGAAGTTTCATGAAGATGCAATCACTCCTTCGTAAGTTAAAAATACGTCATTTTTTCTAATTTCTCAGAATTACCACACATCAAGTTTTATTGAGACCTGATCAACCGTTCGTAAGTTAAAAGTACTTCATTTTTTCTATTTTTTCCGAATTAATGGGCCCCCCACTCCTCCCAGATGGTCAAATCGGGAAAAAGACTATTTCTAATTTAATCTGGTCCGGTCCCTGATATGCCTGCCAAAATGCCTGATATGCCTGCCTGATATGCTATATATATACATATATATATATATATATATATATATATATATATATATATATATATATATATATATATATATATATATATATATATATATATATATATATATATATATATATATATATATAAAAGAAAGTTACATAGCGTTTGGGCAAAAACTTTCTCTCCACGGGGAGCACCATTTCAAAGTGACCACATTCACCGATTTAATACGATAATATCAAATCAACCACAATTTCATGATTTCCCAATTAGCGACAGTTTAGTGTGATAAAATACAATATCAAAACTCAGTAAACAACTTTTAGTCCAGGACTTTTAGCTCAAAAAAGGGTCGAACCCGGACAAAATTGCAATATAAACGAAAATGGTACCAAAATGATCAGAAAAAAATTCTGTACAACATACTAAAAGTCCCCATAAATCCGAGTGGGGCGAGTACCCGAAAAACAGGGGAAAAGGGGGAAATGCGGGGGAAAATGGGAAAAATGCCGAACATGCCCAGAAAATAGTTTAAAGTGAGTTTTCTGGGGTTTTCACATACGTTGATTACGAAATTGACATCTAAAATTCAGTATAGAAAAAGAGCACTACGAAAAACGGGGGAACAGGGGAAAGAGGGGAGAAAAGAGAAGAATACAGGGTAGGGGTAGAAAGCGGTTTGGAAGATATTTTCTGGGGTATTCTTATCTGGTGATTATGAAATTGAGATATAAAATGATATACAAAAATCGATTAACATAAAACGGGGAAATGGGGGGGGGAGGGAGGGGAAAAAGGAAAATATACAGGGTAGGGGTAGAAAGCATGTGGAAATGTGTTTTCTAGGGTTTTTCTATCTGCTGATTATAAAATTGACATCTAAAACAAAGTTCGAGAACAAATACAGGAGATCTATAGAGGTTCGGCTACCCCATAGGGTCGGAAAAGGCAAAAAAAAATTCGAGAAAGAAATACGGAAAAATACTGAAATTACATTATTCCGTATTCCTCGCCGTTATCGACAAGCGCGTGGGTTCGTCAACATAATCCTGTTCTAATTCGACATCCAGTAAGAGAAGCAAGGTAGACTAGTCACCGCGGAGTTCCAGTGCCGACGACAAAACCTATCCTGACGGAATGACATCTAGCGGATCCAATAGTCCCCAGTCTGCGTGGATGCTTACACATGTGACATGGTAGCAGGATAAATCAATGTACGACGAGATTTTTTTTTAAGTCAAGCATAATTTTGCGTATCGGCAACTCTTCTTTCAGTACTAAGCCAAGTTTAATTCATTATTTTCCCTGGGAGCCCGAATTAATGGTACTCGCTTCAGTGAATGATCTAATGCAGAAACTGACGGGTCTAGAGTACAGTTCTAGTGAACAGCACGTTACTGCAACCGCAGCACGAATACAGAGAGATACTAAGGATCTACTGACGTTTCTTGAATTCCTTCTAGAGAACTCTCCTTTCACTAGTTCCACAGAGCTTAGAAGTATAGGTTCCGGGCTGATTGCCCATAAAGGCGTCAATGCAGAGGATGCTAAAGCTGTAGGTGAGCTGATCCTACAGCGCATGGATGGGCAATCCGTCGAAAGTTTTTCATTCAGGAAGAAAGACAAAGTCGTTACACTGGCATCCAATGGGAACATTAGGATAGATGGCGAGATTTTGCAAATATCGATCCTGCACTGCTTTTTCAACGTCTTTCGACTGCTGCCCATACATCTGAAAATGACATGGCAGAAACTCTACGTTACGAACTGTGCAGTTATCCGCCCGCTTTGTTTGAAAATCCTGGCATAATGCGTCAGCCAGACAAACCTGCACTAGCGAAAGCAATATGGAAAGAAGCGAACACGGACTCGATTCACCACCTGCCAGTGTCAGATCGTGTCACTGTAGTTGACGGAGGTTGGCTGCTTCAGCAAGTACCTTGGAAGATTGGTGATACTTATGATTCAATCTGTGACAGCTATGTTAGTTTCGTTACTCGACGCTGTACCTCCCCTACTGTTGTCTTCGATGGATACAGCGCTGGTCCAACCACGAAAGATGCTACGCACAACCGACGGTGTAAGGGAAGCCAGCATCAAGTGATCGATTTCAGTTTAGGGATGAAGCTCCAGAAAAAGAAGGAAGAGTTTTTGAGCAACTCTCAGAACAAACAGCGAATTATAAGCTACATCGTGGAAAAACTCAGAGCCAAAGGATTTGAAGTCGTCCATGCGAAGGACGATGCTGACTATCTAATCGTGAAGACTGCCGTAACGAAAGCAGAAAACTCTGAAACAATAGTTCTTGGCAACGACACTGACCTTCTGATTCTACTCTTGTATCACCTCCCGCCTAATGCAAAAACACTTTACTTCGAATCGTCAACGAACGCAAAAGAAGCGATAACACGGTTCTGGTGCCTCAACGAAGTGCAAAAAAAAATGGGAGAAGTATCCAGGCTGCTTCTGGTAGGGCACGCACTCTTGGGATGTGACACGACCTCACGAGTTTTCGGACTTGGAAAGCAAGCTGTGCTACCTCTTTTGAAGAAGAGCGAAGTGTTCAGAAAAAAATGCAAAGTGTTTCTGGATGAATCATCGTCCAAAGATGAAATTGTGAAAGCGGGTGAATATCTTCTCCTCAGCTTGTATAAAGCACGACCAAACGAAGATCTCACTAAGCTGCGACATCAAATTTTCTTTGAAAAAGTTTCTTCGTCTAATACTACGGCGTTTGTTAAGCCTGAAAGGCTTCCGCCAACCAAAGCTGCAGCTTCATTCCACTCCCAGCGAGTGCGCCTCCAGGTATCCCGTTGGAAAGGGGAACCAGCTGACCTCGACCCGGCTGACTGGGGTTGGGCCCTCAGAGACCATAAATACTCACCTGTGATGACCCATTTGTTGCCCGCACCTCAGACTCTTTTGAGTGTCGTGAGATGCAACTGTAAGACAGGCTGCGAGAACTCGCGATGCAGCTGCAAGAAAAATGGATTAGCGTGTACGTTCGCGTGCGGAGAATGTCAGGGTATCAACTGTTTGAACAGGGACAACGAGATTGTCGAAGACGAGGAGCTCAACTAGTGATATCAATGATGTGTTTTTCAAGTCAACTATACTGCCTTCGAAAGTGCAAATTTTACATATAATAGCCATTTTATATATAACTGCCAAGCGGTTTGTTTTCTTTATGTTTAGTAATTCAAATGGTTGTAAGAAATGTCTGTGATTCAAGAAAGTACAAGTTTGATACTTAAGCGAGTTATTTTGTCCATAGGCCTACTTATTAGCCATTAGCAGCTGGCTCAGGAGTCAGGCCTCCCTTCCCCTTTTCCGTTGTTTCCTCCAGTTTTGTTCGGTTTTCTTTCCTTTATTTTAGGGGTCAGTTTCGTGATCAGCAGATAGAAAAACCCCAGAAAACACATTTCCAAATGCTTTCTACCCCTACCCTGTATATTTCCCTTTCCCCCCCCCCATTTCCCCGTTTTATGTTAATCGATTTTTTATATCATTTTACTTCTCAATTTCGTAATCACCAGATAGGAATACCCCAGAAAATATCTTTCAAACCGCTTTCTACCCCTACCCTGTATTCTTCTCTTTTCTCCCCTCTTTCCCCTGTTCCCCCGTTTTCCGTAGTACTCTTTTTCTATACTGAATTTTAGATGTAAATTTCGTAATCAGCGTATGTGAAAACCCCAGAAAACTCACTTTAAACTATTTTCTGGGCATGTTCGGCATTTTTCCCATTTTCCCCCGCATTTCCCCCTTTTCCCCTGTTTTTCGGGTACTCGCCCCACTCGGATTTATGGGGACTTTTAGTATGTTGTACAGAATTTTTTTCTGATCATTTTGGTACCATTTTCGTTTATATTGCAATTTTGTCCGGGTCAAACCCTAAAAGTCCTGGACTATTTATGATGTGTTTTGCGAACGAACTGCGAACAAAATACTAATTGGATTGATCAGCTCATCAAGGATTACCGAACAGTGTGATAAAAAAAATATGTCTGCCTTGGTTCAGAGGTCTTGCCGCGTGTCAACTTTCCAATAATACTATAGAAAAGGGAGGAGGGGTACGCTCTGATTCCTTTAGAAAAGAATGAATCTTTAATTTTTAAGAGACCAGTGTGATACCATGTCTCTTTCAGAGTTCCAGACTAAGAAAATGAAATGATAAATTGTACGGAAATTACGGTAGCATTTTTGGAATCGCGGGAGAATCCTTCTTTTAGAAGTTGTCCAATTCATTATCATAAGAATACGTTTTGGCGACGGTACCAAGGAACCGTCGACCATCTTAAGCACTATTCAGATTTTGTCCAGCTTCAATCTGAAACGGGTGCGTTTCTGCTAGCCTTCTCGAAAGAAAAAACACGGTTCGGAAAAAAAAGATTTTTTACATATTTGTAAGGAATGGATCTAAAAGGAAGAAAATAATGAAAATAAGGTTTTTTTTTTAAATAGTAAAATTAGGTTCACTCTTAGGAATGTTGTGTAGGGGGAAATTTTTACGACGATTAAGTGCGATGTTGTCTCCTCTCAAACGTCAAAAAAAAAATGTTTGACGTCTCTCAGCCTCCTGTTTTGTATTGCCTATTTCTAACAGTTTCAGACCCTTGTCCCTTAGACTACTGGGATCCAGTCACTTCAAAAGAGGCACTTTTGGACCTTAAAGGCGTTCTAATGAAAATACTAATCTTCCTGTTCCCTCCAATTGGTTTCAATCCTTGAAAAAGCATTAAAAGTTGGAATTTTCAATTAAACACCCCTTTCAAGCTTCCTGCGACCATCCGGTCTGTATGAGGAGGTATAGGAAGAAATAAAAATAATGCATGAGTTCTTCAACGCTTGGGGCGTTGAAGGAGCGATAGATTGCCCTCCGACCAGTTTCAGCTATTAAAAAGGCAACATAACTAGGACGAACGATTGAGCTCTTTCCCAAGCTCTTAAAAAGAGGAGGAGAGGGGTCACCGTGAAGAGTAAGCCTGGCAATTAGAACCGTTTTCCACACACATGTTTTTTTGCAGAAGTTTGCAGAGGAAGGTATAGATTTACAGATTTTCAAAATGCATAGATTTTACAAGCTCAGTAGCGGTATTGGGCTAAGCTGAGAAAATATTAAGTTGAAGATAACCGAGAAAAACACTTGCTATGGAAAAATAAAAAGCAAGACGTCCCAATTTACAAAACACTAAGAGATTTTGAAATAAACATATGCGATTTGGTCATCCCAAGGCATTTAACATACAAGAGAATAAGGTACAACCCTTAAAACTCCTGGGCAAGGTTTTCTTATTTACTTTTTTTTCCTGCAGCCCTTCCAAACAATTTTCAATTTCAATTTCACTTGAAACCTGTCCATGCAATTTTGAACCATTTGAATTGTTCACCTGTTTCCAAAATCAGCTGTCACTCACAAGGTGAGTGAAACATTAAACAGTTGAGGCTGCTCATTTCTCTTCTTAAAGATGCGCTTAGCGATATTTGGAAATCGCAATTGGCTTGGTTAGATGATGGTACGTCGTGTTGATAACCATACATTAATACAAAATATCTCTGGAACAAGCTTTTTTTTTCTCCGGTAAAAATATTAGCCCAGAAACATGTGATTGATGTTATCTTTTCAATTGCTAAGGTCACTTCTTCTAAAGTCAAAGGACGATCCAACTATATTGGCATCGGTCAAGAATTCCAAAGAAACAAAACTCACAACTGGAAATACAAGTCGACTACTGTCTAGACATATGTAGAGAAGATAAAAAAAGAATATTACATAAAAAATTATAAATATATAAAAAAGAAGTGCAGTTACTACCCTTGTATTGCTTGGGTACAACTCCATTTCTAATTTTGATAAATATATTTAACAGCCTACTACATCTACCTAAACCGCATGTGGATTAATTTTGAAATTAAGACAAAGGGCTCCGAATTTTTCTTATCTGACCTAGATAGTCTATAATGTAGTTCGGGTGCCAAATGGAGCTTTCTTCCAAATATTCCTTATTGCAAAGGCGCTCGCGAGCTATAAATGATGGAAATTATTTCAACTATTTTCACTTTGATTAAAACTAGCCTCCACTATTTATTTTTAAAGATTATTTAAAACTTAATCTGCTTTGGCAAGGATGATATTAGACTGAGATAGTGGAATGGTAAGTAAATACGGTTCGTAAAAAAATTACACATACAGACACAATAGCACTAAACCAATAGAAAATTTCAGGGATTAGACTAGTCTAGAGACAGAATCCCAGAAAATCTCAGGTTCCTAAAAAATAGTAGCGGTTTTTGACCTCATAAATTGGGGGAGGGGCAAGGTAAACAAGAATAGTTTTTAGACAATTAAGTACCTTAATAGAAGCGTGAAAACATTAAAAAACGGCGTCAGATGTCAGAAAAACTCAGAGGGCAGTTTCTAGTCTGCCTACCAAACAGAGAGGCAATTTTAGGCCGTACCCAGGCTTAAAACCGACACTGATCCAAAGCTCAAATAATCCTTAAATTTATATTTTCCCTTTAATCTTCCTTCAATAAACCTGCCTACATTAGTACAATATGGGTAGATCTAGAACGCATTCAGTAGGCAAAATAAATATACCCAAAACACCATTACGCTCCAAATCCCCCTCCAAGATAACTATAATTGCATAAGCAAATACAGAGTTGACAAACTTAATCCTGTGTATGTGCTAACAGAAAAGTACTGACAGAAAACAAATATATACTCCACTGTTTATACTTTTGTATGTTTGTGGGTAATAAATATTATTATTGTTATTTTTATTAAAACAAAATTGCCCCCCCCCCATTCAAGGTTTCTTCCGCTACTGATTCAAATTGGCTTTCCAGAAAAATTACATTGGCCTTGCAGCTTGCCACTGCAGAATAATCAATATTTTACCTAGCTGATTTTTGGCCAGTCAAACAAGAAAAATTACTCCATAAGCTTAGGAATATGTTAGGCTATCCCTATTTTAACAATGTACTCAGAATAAGGTAATAAACAATGCAATTGGCTTAGGTTAACTCCTTTCGGGGGTGACTGATGGCAGTAGGTGAGACATGTACTGAAGGTCCGAACTCCGTATTTCAAAAATGTATCCCTCTTATAAATAATAAACGGTACTCTCTTACAATCCAGAACACACTCGAGAATTGAAGTTAGGTTAATCCGAATGAAATATACCAAACGTGACGAAAATACTTTACTTTATACAGTAATATAATTTTGCTATATATTTTCATATTGAGGGGGGGGGGTAAAGTATCCTAATCTAACCTAACGTAACTTTAACCCCACCCTATGACCCTAATGTGCAAATATATAGCCAAAATTATTCAAGTCCAATGCACTCAGTCAGCCGTCATTTGTCTTTGTCGCAATGAAACCGGTTTTCAGAGATCTTACATTAAGCAAACATTTAGAGTGTATTCGGGATTGTACAGGAGTACCTAATAAACTTGCATAGGCGTCTGATTAATAAAGATGTAAGAAGATCATGCATAGCTTAAATAAATGTGGAATATTCTTTCTAAGCTGTCTTTTAACAGAAGGGTTATAACTAGAACGTGAACACGCATGGAGGGCCTTTAGTCAGAGGCTGGTCCTTTCTATAGGGTTTTATTGGCAGGCCAAAGATTACAGACAATGCAACTCCTTATTTTATAACCCTATCTAACTAATGACAGTGTTTCTGCCATTTCTGCACCTCATTACTCCCTACGAGACCGAAAACCCACCTGCATCATTTTTTGAAGGTGAGACAATAACTTTGTTCTACCCTGTTTACGAGAAATTCTTCCCATATCAAGCTCTCCAGGGAAAACACAATCACAGCGTAGAAATATACAATGAAAAGATTGTGATATCTCAACTTTTCAATATTCTCATCTGTTTTGTTGATTTCTTCATCTTCTTTTCATCTTCTGGGGCTTAGAAAAGAGTCTTTTCTAAGCCCCAACAATTGAAAATCCTCTATTATTTGGATAAGTGTT
This sequence comes from Artemia franciscana, assembly GCF_032884065.1. NCBI lineage: Eukaryota > Metazoa > Arthropoda > Branchiopoda > Anostraca > Artemiidae > Artemia > Artemia franciscana. The sequence continues at coordinate 21,060,367 of NC_088877.1, forward strand.
TCAACATTTTTACTTCAAACGACATAGCAAGAATATGCTTAGATAACCAAAAATCTTTCCATACATCCTTTAACAAAAATGCCTCAATTAATATTAAAATAAAAACAAATGATATATCTCATGGACAACAAATAATTGTGTTCAATATTAAATCACAACCCAATATTCCGTTAAATTCAGCAGTAATTGTTTTTATATTTAAAGTCAAGAAAAAAAAGATAAAAAGTGAGTGCGGGCCCTTCGGGCCATCATAAACTACAAGAGTGTGGTCTATTACCAGCATTCAATCAAGAATCCCTAAATTAATAGTTACTGTCAAGAAAAGTGGAGCGCTAATTTTACATTGGATCTATTTACGGTAGTCTAATCAAAGACCATGTTTATTTGCTTGGGGCAATACATGTAAGTACTCGCCAACTCTTTCTTTAACTAAGCTAAGATTGAAAGCGGTGAAAACGATAAAATAAAAACGAAAGTTGAAGAAAGTATTTCTGCATTAACTACTAAAGGTATCAAAGAAGAAGAGCCCAATATATTAGCGTTCTTTTCAGTTTACGAGTGCTGTAAGGATTTAATAGTGATATTTAAGGTGATTAGCTTAGCTTAGTTTAATAGCTAAGCTGAAGTCAATATCTAGTTCACACAAGAAGTCAAAGCTAATCATAGAGTACTATCTTGTATCTCAGACAAAAAGTAGGGAACTGTTACATACAGTTAAAGATACAAATCGTACAGTCCAACATTTCCTGAAAAATGTAAATATAGCCTCAAGTATGTTACTTATAAGAACAATGTGAATGAATCACTCTTCTCAAAACCTGCAATTGACTGGCATGGCAAGTTTCGTACTAATGAAAGCCACCTAATTTCCATATAGCCTATGTAGATCTAGTCTTTACTACAAGTCGTGCTTCTTGCTGTCTGGCAGAGAAGAAAAGAAGAAGACGTAACGTGAGCTGTCGATCATTCGGACGAAATTAAAGAACAGAATGTGCCGACAAATTTAAGCTAAGTGACTAATAGGCCCAAATATCCAACTTAGATGCCAAATATTACTCTGGGTAAGTACAGAGCACGTGGAAAACTATAGAGCAATACAGAATAGGTTATATTCACTTCAATTATTTTGACAATATATTTAATTACTATCTAATTTCTGCTGATAAATGATTGTCTGCTATTGTGGCCCCATAGCTTTTTTGCAGTTATTGTTATATTCCATAAGTTGTTTTAAAACTTCCTATTCTCTCTTAAAGCTTTATATAACAGGGATGATGGTCTCCCTTTAGTTATTGTTCCATACCATGAACCTTTTGGTAAGATTTCGACAAGTTTGGTTTCACATGAACAGTTTCATAAGATCATGCGTAATTTAACGTACGAACGGTTCGATCTGTAATAAAGCTTTTTGAAGCATTTCCAGTAATTAAAGAAAGTAACAAATAATAAAAAATTATAAAAATAAAAATATATAAAAAGTTTATATCATTATGATTATCAACAGTCACTTGTAGGTCGACTATTGGCTAGGATATAAAATTTAAACAGAAAGAAAAAAAAATCCTGTAGCAGCTATCTGAAACTAACTCATGCACTAAAATTAAAGTAATAATAACTGTTTGAAAAATATAAATTACTTTTATAGAAGGTTAAAAACCTTTCTACATTACTTTATAAGCTTGATATTATGAAGGAGTCTTAAAAATAATCCTCAAGGGACTTTCAGAAATTTATAAAGATAACTTCCACCTTTTGTAAGACAATAACGATCTCATTTCGATTCAGTGAAATTTAAATTTAAAAACAATCAAGTTTTTTTTATCTGAAAGTCAAGAGCATCACGAAAACTTAAAATGACCAGAAATTATTTCGTATATGAGGGAGGCTACCCACTTTTTACGGTAAGGTTGTTTAGTACTTTAAAAAATGATTTTTATTCCTATTCACCGGCTTTTGTGTTTCAGAAGTTGTCTATGAAAATTAGGAAAAAAGTCAAACTTCAGCGTAGAGTCAGGGATTGAGGAGGTGCAGCTCCCCCTTTCAGATGTATGGAATAACTCCCTTTCGTTTTAGGTTTTAATGTTCCTCCTTACTTTCAGTTGAAAACAATTGTTTTTTAATTCAATTTCTGATCGTTTTTTCAAATCATACCCAGGCCTAACCAAATATGATGTGGGCCCCCAATTTCTTGCTGTTAAATTGTTTATATAAATAATTGCAAATTGACTGGTAGCGTCCAGCTTTTTCAGTTTTTTTGCTTAAGAATTAAAATGTTAGATTGTAATTACAATGTTGGACAAAATTTGAATAATTGAGCCAAAATTTCGATGCAGGCGATTCCAGGCGACTTGACGGTCAGGCGTAAATTGTAAGACTTGATCAACCTGCCAGAGACTCTATGCGGGCGCTCCTCTCCAAAATCGAATACACAAGTATTTGCCCAATAAGAGAGTCATAGCTACTCCCGCGTTTACCCGTACCGTTTACCAAAACACTTGGAAAACTTCAGGTCTCCTCGTTCGCCTGCGAGTCCAGGGGACTCGTCGGTCATGTGCCAATCTTAAAAAAACACGGTAGTCCGCCTGAGACTCTAAGCAGGAAAGCCTACTAGGCTTAGGGCACTTGTCCACCTGTAAGCCCATGCAAATTCAGTCCCCACCCCTTTTTGCATAAAAATTCAGTCGACATTGCTCGTCATGACTCAACCCAAAAATCTCGATCATCCCTTAGCTCTATGATTATCTACTTTAATTCTGCCCTAGGATGGATGGATGATCTATCAACAAGTGAAAATGAAATCATTTTTATACAACCCTGAATAAGGCTTGTGCCAGCTTTGCCTCTCACTCAGAATATCTGTCATTGCTTTTTCTCCAATTAGTTATGGCTTGATGGTAAATTGATTTTAATTCAAACAGTAAAGTGACGGTAATGGTAAACGGTAACGAAAAAGAGGTAACATGACTAGGAAAGAATGTGACACTGTGTGGCATAACTGCCTCTGAAATTAGAAAGTTCAATATATATTTTTTTATATTTTAAATCGCTCGGATATTTCAGAGTTTCAATAAATAATAACATGGTCCTCTTTTGAGAAAATATGGGTGCCACAAAATGGCAAAACACCCTTTCCCGTGGTACAATATTTTCTTCGAGAGGGGCCGCTACATTCAAATTGAGTCCTTCTTTAGAAGTATATAGTTGTAAAAACAGACATATTTGGATAGCATACATTTCATCAAAGCCACTAAATTTCCCATCATATAAGCTTAAACACGAACTTCATTCATTTACATAACTTTCTTATTTAGTTCAGTGAACGGTCAAACAACAGTTTTTCTTATCATAAAATAAATTATGGTTGGTTCAGAACCTTACAGTGAGGTATGACAATGTCCTCTACGTACATTTTCCACATTTTAAAAAAGAAAATAAAAAGTAATAGTAATCCAAAATTATGAGAATGTGTGTTTGGGCCATTAAAAAATGAAAGTTCAATATTGACAGAGATTATTATTATCCGAATTTTACAACAATAAAGATTGCTTACGTAGGTATTAACTAAGCCTTTTATTTGTTATAAATGTGCCAGGGGATTGAAATGTCATTGACACCAAGTTGGTTCCAGAAGAAGTCTCTCCATTTGTATATACTCTACCAAGGCCACGCACAGACAAAGGTAACGGGCAGGGATGTAGCACGAGCATTTTTACTGGGGAGAGGGCAGAGCAAGAGGGGTCCATATTCAGATACTCAAGGGGCATGGGCTATTTAATAACCTTTTCTCCGAATTATTGGGGGGCAACTGCCACCCTCCCCCAAAACAACACCCCTAGTAACAGGACAACTACCACTGCCTGATACCCAAAATGGGAAAAATTGAAACACACGGAAACTCTAAAAAATAAAAAAAATACTACCCCTCAGGAAAATTTCACGAGGGCATCTGACTCAAACAGATAATACATACCACAAAACCTACAAAATTTGACCAAATAAAAAGAAGATTAGAAATTCAGGAACAACCAATGTAGGAATTTTATTTTCATTATTTTGGAGGTTGCAAAACTGAATAGATCTTATTAAAATAACGGCAACCATTTCTGAAGTTTTTAGAATACTTAGGATCATTTCAGTGTGGAGAGGGTCAGCCATCCATAGCATCATCTCAAGAGAGACCATGTCCTGAAGCATCCAACTTCAAACTTGGAACCCACTCATATAAATCAGTTTCAACAGAATATAACAAACTTTCGAGTATTTAGAATAGCCTATATCTTTTCCTAAAACTAATGTTTTTTAAAGGAGAACTCGCATTTCAACTAACTTTTTAGCTAAAATAGTCTTAGTTCTGTTCTCTAAGACGAGAATAAAAGCTTTAGAAATGACACTACTCGCTGGTTGCTCAAGCGTGCCACCAAAGTCATTAGTTGTTACAAGACTTAGCATTCTGTTTGACAGAATAAAATACCATTTAAATGTATCCTTTCTCAAGAATAAAGCCCAGCCACCCAAATCAGTACCTTGGGGTAGACCTGGATTCCCTAGATGTCAACTTTCAAAGTTACCCCCAATGTTTTTCTTATTGTTTTAAATACGCCTAATTAACACTGTCTTTTTAAGAAATCTAAAACATTTCTGAACAAAATTCTCGTCATATTTTTTTTTCTTAAAGCAATTATTTCTGAAAATGAACAGAAAACCGTTCTAGTAGTGTTAGAAAAACACAACTTTAAAAAACTCCTCCAGTTGTTTTACTTACATGATGCACTTCCTGCCAACCCTGACTGTCTGTTATTCCCTGCATGGAATGATCATAAAGAAGAGAGAAGCATATAGCAGCGGGAGAACAATTGGAAACAGCCAAGTAAAGTGGAGTAAATGCTTTTCCGTCTCTCATATTAGGCGATGCTCCAAGATCCAATTGTGTACGAACCTAAAATAACATAAAAGACCTTTTGTCAAAAGCTACTTGGACAACCTATCCCTTAAGAAAAAAAAAGAATAAATATTTAACGGTCAAGTTCGTATCTTATATCTTTAAACGAGCAATAATTGTGTACATATGTATGTATACACTTTTTTAACGGCTCGATAATTTTCTTTCTTCTAAAAATTGACACATTAACATTTCCTGGCCTAAAAAAACGACACAGATAGATCACGACATTGGTAAAATTGATTTTTTGCATACCTTAGACCGAAAATTCAAACTTAAAACTGTGCCTAATCATCGATTAACAAGTCCATCGCTTTTATGGAGAAACCAGGTAAAAACAGATTAAACGATCATAATCGAGAATATGATTGCTGTATACAAGATATGCTATTTCATAATACATCTTGGGACCCTTTTATTTTATATAGGTGGAAATTTTAATTAAAGACGTGAAAATTTCCATTTTGAGTTTTGTTCTATTTTGTCGTTTTTAACCTTCATGCCATTTATTTTAAGCGGCCCAAAATTAAAATAAGATCTTTCAATCTCTGCACTTGCCAGGCATGACCCCTCTCGTTGACCCCAGTGTTTGAAAAACACCCTCCCCTTTATATGTTTATTTTAAAAATCTAAACAAAAACAAAAGAGGTTATTCCTTATCTGAATCAGGCTAGAGAAGGTAATTATTTCCCGCAGGTGCACCAGACATCGTTTTATGTCTAAAATTCGCTTCAACGAGTAAAGTTCGGTCCCCTGGTACTTTGTAATAAATCCATTTCAAAGAAGTATAATAGCACACAGCCTTCACTTGATAAGAACTGAGAGTAACATAAAACTGTAAATAAAATTCGAAAGGTATAAATGTTTATGGGAAGTTATCGTAAAGAAAAATTAACCAGATAAAGTTTACTCCATTTAAAAAAAGAGAAAAAAAAATACAAGGTAGAGTAGTAATATCTTAGTACTTTTCTATAGTCAATGAAGAAGTTTAAAATGGCGTTATACAAACATATATATATATATATATATATATATATATATATATATATATATATATATATATATATATATATATATATATATATATATATATATATATATATATATATATATATATATACATATATATATATATATATATATATATATATATATATATATATGTGTATGTGTATGTATGTATATGTGTGTATGTGTATGTGTATGTATGTATGTGTATGTGTATGTATGTATGTGTATGTATGTGTATGTGTATGTATGTGTATGTATGTGTGTGTATGTATGTGTATGTATGTGTATGTATGTGTATGTATGTGTATGTATGTGTATGTATGTGTATGTATGTATATGTGTATGTGTATGTGTGTATGTGTATGTGTGTACGTGTATGTGTGTACGTGTATGTGTGTATGTGTATGTGTGTATGTGTATGTGTATGTGTGTATGTGTATATGTGTGTATGTGTGTATGTGTATGTGTGTATGTGTATGTGTGTATGTGTATGTGTATGTGTGTATGTGTATGTGTGTATGTGTATGTGTGTATGTGTATGTGTGTATGTGTATGTGTGTATGTGTATGTGTGTATGTGTATGTGTGTATGTGTATGTGTGTATGTGTATGTGTGTATGTGTATGTGTGTATGTGTGTATGTGTATGTGTATGTGTATGTGTGTATGTGTATGTGTGTATGTGTATGTGTGTATGTGTATGTGTATGTGTGTATGTGTATGTGTATGTGTGTATGTGTATGTGTGTATGTGTGTATGTGTATGTGTATGTGTGTATGTGTATGTGTGTATGTGTATGTGTGTATGTGTATGTGTGTATGTGTATGTGTGTATGTGTATGTGTGTATGAAACAAAATCCAGTTGCGATCCAACTAATAAAAGGGTGAGAGGTGGAGGTGAGTAAGGGTCCTACAATCTTATCATTTCGAAATTTACGAGAAAGGGCTTTTGGATACAATCCAATATCTGAGGGGAAGAGTAATCTCTATATTCAGAATCAGAGATATGAGCCCAAAAAGGCATTACTGGGACATCATCTCTTGTTGTTCGCCTAGTTTGACTGAGATCTGAATACCCCGTCCCGTGACTGTCCTGATGACAAGGATCTAGGTATCCCCTCCCCTGTAGAGGCCTGATTTTATCTGAAAAGCCTTTGTTACAGATTAAAAAATGACAAAATTCAAGAGAATTTAACCTCTTTATAACACTTAGAATTTGATAGCAGCTCGATTTGTTCCACCTATTCCCGGAGTCCAACTAAATACACTTCGAATTTAAGAAAATTCTACCGAAACTAGATTAAAAATGAGTAAATAAATACATAAAAGGAAAAAAGTCAGTACTTGGGATTTCAGTATCGACCTCACTAACCTTATTTCGCTCTTAAGATATGCAGACTTTTAGATCATAGAATTAATTAATTCCCTTATTAATTATTAATTCTAATTTAGAATTAATTCCCAATTCTGAATGAGTCTGACACTACATTATCCCTAAGACGGTTACGTTCAAAACCTGAGCAGTTTCGGTAAGGGTAGGTCCGAAGACCCACCCCAAACCCTACTAAACCATACGGCGGGTGTATAGGTGAGATGTTACCAATTGAGTATTTTGCTGAATGAAAGAATTTTGCTTTCTGTTCCAGACACTTACAATCTTAGATGTTTTCCCTATTTTCTTTTCTTTCATTTATTTTCTTTTCTTTCAAATATGAATTCTGTTTCATAAAGAAAATAGTTTTCTTTCAATTCAAGATGGATCGTTAAAATTCAGAGTGGAACCGTAGCAATGCACTTTCCCGATTGATCGATATAATTTGTGAAGCTCGTTTTCCTTTTGAGTGGCTTAGATTACTAAGATGAGAGGGAGAGGGGAATAGAACCACCTTAAGATATTCCATTGTTGATAAAGCCATTAAAAAAATTTAAATAAGGAACAAAAACATACAGAAGGTTTAAGAACTGAATAAGAGAGAATCCCTACTTCACTGTGTTGGGCAGCAACATCAATGTGTTACAACAACTATTGCTTCTGGGAGCACCAAAATCTCTGTCATCAGTACGTTTAGCAGGAGGGATATTCTATCCCGACCAAACTTAGTTGGAAGTAAGTCTTCATGTCCAGATTAAGTTTTCATATTTGGATGGCTCAACCTCTGCAAAGGGGGAGGGGCTCCTTAAATGACAGTCCACAGGACTTGTAGAAAAAAAGGGTGGTTGGATGTCAAACAAATTTGATGGAAAGTATTAGAAGAATAATTGTATAGTAAAAAGGTAAACAAAAAACAGCACAGCGTCAAATCTTTCTGAAATCTGTGTCAGATCCAACTTTTGTGGGGAAGGAGGAAGGGATCACAAAAATGGGTTGACAAAGGCAAAAATAACTTGATGGGGAAAAAATTAAGACTAGTGTCTTTGCTTTTGCGTTTGCTTTTTCGAATGTCAGATCCCACCTCTCTGGGCGATATGAAAGGGGAGTGTGACTTAAATTCTTGTAATCGTAGTATCTACCAGAATAGGTATTATGACTTGAGAAATGTGTCAAAAGTGGAAGCTGATTTCGAAGTTTTGGCTTTAGGGAGTCCAAATCAGGACTGTCATTCCTTGGAATTATCCTCAAGAACATCAAAGTTCCGTCATGAGTTTGGGATCTTGGGGACAGCATATATTAAGAATTACCCTCAAAAGGCAATAGCGAATTATTATTATCAAATATCTTAGGTCCTTCTTTTATCAAAACTATAGGATCAGGGTATCGTAGTTGCAAGCAAGCTGTTGCGAAATAGTTGCAGACCTAGTTGCAGCAAGCTGCTACTACGTGTAGTTGCTGGAACCTAGTAAAGAGCGAGCCAAAACACACAGTAACCGATAGTTTAAAAGTGCATTTTCTAACGGCCAAACGGAACACGTTCCATAACTGTAAAAGCCTATTGTACTTACAACATTGAAAATAAAAACAAAAATAACAGTGAAATAAAATCTTGAACTGTTGAGCTTCCAGCAATTAATATAATTAAATTTCAAATATTCATTTTAGCTTTAATAGTTCTTTCCAAGGACTGTTCAATACACATATAGTTTTCATTCAAGCACAGATGACGCAGTTGACTTTAGAGTTTCACAGTTAGGAAAGAGGACAATAGCCACTCTTGTTTGAAGTGATTTTTGCTCATATTACGTTTACGGCCCGTCAATTCTAGTTAGCTAGCACTTTTAATCCACAAGCTAACACAAAAATGGTAGCTAATATTGTTAGTTAACAATTGGACGGTGGGAAAAAATGATATAGTTTTTGCCCTCACGAGAGCTTCAGCCACAACATAACAACAAGAAGTTTAATAACCAGGACCTTCAGAACAGAAACGAATTTTATGCTGTTTACTCTTATTTCTCTTAAGCTACTACAAATATTGATACCCAGCTTTATTTTTCCAATTCCATTTAAATTTTTCTTACGACAAGTTGAAAGTAAAAACAAACAAAAATTATTGCTCCGCCACCAATCAAACCTATCTATAGAACTAGTGTAAATAAACTGATAGATGATATTTCCCTTAGTTTTAAGGATTATGCAAAACAAATACTTTACAAAAAAGGAACAAAAAAAGTGTGGAATTTTTTTCGACCGTAGAAAAACATAATTAGAATATTATACAGCATAAAAATAAAGTTTTCCTTGTTCTTTTGCTTAAGTTATGTGTTTTCAGTAAAACGGTTGTTTTGCGTAATCCTACAAACGCAGGGAATGTTGCACAGGTTGCGCAGCAATAAGTTTTGTTCGTCATAGGTTTTAAATTTACTCATTGCTTCTACCAGATAAACTGTGATATTTTTTTTTTTTATTATCTACCTAAAGAGGTTTTTGGATCGAAATCAAACAAAGTCATAAGTAACAATTAATCTCCTACATGGCCTTTCAGAATCCAGGACTTTTTCGACCACTGTGGGGGAGGAACCATGAACTAGGTTCGTAGCGATGCCACTTAATACTCTGCAATTAATCCGACTGCTTTTGAAGGAGGAGTGGAGGCATCTTAATCTCTTTAGCAATCTAGTTACGAGACGGGCCCGCATAATTTATTCGATAGAGCCAGATAAGCCGTAGTTACGGTATCGAATGTCATCAGAAGGGCTACGTGCTGAAGGTCTGTAGACGATGGCGCGGTACACGCATTATTTCTACTCTAAGTCATTTACTAAAATCGGGAGACATGCAAACAACGTGAGGGACAGATCGCCTAGGATTTAAAAACAACGAAACACTAAAAAATTACGCAAAAAACCACCCACGATAAAACAAAATGAGCACTTGAAAGAGTACGAAGTGATTCTAGATAAAGTAACAGTCTAATTGCTGAAACGACTAGCTTCCTGAATAAGATTTATTACTTTGATGTGAACCTTATAAACCGGCTTCAAGAACGAACTAAAAGTTGGCACCCATATAATGCATATAACAAAAACATATCGCAGGATGAAAAGGTGCAATATCCGTTTCAAAATTAACCAAAGAGAAATATATCCCTTTAAGTACTGAATTATGAAATCGATAGGAAAAAAAAATATTTGAAGGATTTTTCTAGATGGAAAAAAATCACTGAACTCGAATATGGAGTCACATTTTCGGTATCTGGTACAGGGTTCGACATCCGTCATGTCCTTTTAACAGGACATCCAAAGGGTAGGCTGTGTAGGTATTTTTCATGGAGGAGTACCTTCGGCTTCCAGAGATAATGGTCTACCAGGGCGCCTTCGGGGTGTGTCGGAGTATCCGAGAGAGCATGCAATGAAGGTTTTGAACTTCAGTAGAAGCATTGGTTTTTCATTGGACTGCCAGCAGTGACGATGATAAATTAGCCAGGCATTGACTACTGCACTGTCAAGAATGTAGTAGAATATGCGCATATACCACTTTCTTGCCTTCAGGTTTGAGGGATAGAGCTCAATAAGCATATCAGCCTAGTCCACACCATCCATGTACTTGTTGTACTCTTTGATCACTGCGGGCCTTTTGATTTCCACGTATTTCTTCTCGGACAAGTCCCAACGTCTACAGGTATCCTTGGGCTCAATTGCAACGTAGTTTGACACAAGCGTGACCACTTAGTTATCATACCAGCGCACCAAGCAAACTTCTGTCAATTCTTCAACTCTCCACTCGACGTGTCCCATACGAAACCGTTTCATTTCCTTTTCTTCCGTCAGTTCGCATCCTGAAAGACGATTCTGACGAATAGTCCCAACGCAATCATATCCAATCTCCTTCAGATGAACGACAAGGTCTACGGTCGAAAACCAGTTGTCGAAAAATATCTTGGGCCCTGCTTTGGGTTCCAGGGATCTCAAGAGCTCATAACAACATCTCCACCAAGACCGAAGGGCCCAGCTTCCACATTTCCTGGACCTTGGTAAATTTCGATGTCATACATGCTCCCACTACTTCCAGATTGAGTAAACACTTTGAGCCTTGTGCGGCTTGTTTCGGAGATACAGCCGTATAACAGATCTTTCCTTAAATGGGATAATCTGTTCATTGATACTTTGTCTTTCTTCAGGCTCAGTTCTCATCAAATTTTCAATCAGCAGGTCAACTGTGGGCCTCACCTTGAACAAACGATCACGTCCAGGATCGGTTTTTGGCTTGCACTTACTGTTGTCATTGAAGTGCAAGTACCATCGAATCAATGTGAAACGGTCTCGGGCATCTTTCTAGAGACGAAGTATAGTTCAGCTCCTTCTCCAAGTAGAGCTTGTAGCTAGGCAATATTATTATTCCCATGTAGAGTTATTGAAAGGTAAGAGTAAATCTCTTGTTTTGTGACATCGATGAATTTGTTGTCCTTCGTCACTGCATAGCGATTCGTCCCTAACAATATCTTTTCAGTCATTTCATCAGAGAAAAACATAGAAAAATATTCGGCTGGGGACATGGACTCTGTTGTTGGGGGAGTATATGCACATATAAACTGCTGATATTCAATATAAGGTTCGAAATCCTTGTAACCCCACTTGAATTCGCCCCTATTTCGTCAGTTTACCTTTTTAGCTGAAGATTGCTGATGTTCAGTTGCCCTGTCAGAGCTAGTAGAGGGCAAAGAGCTAGTAGAGGGCCCAGGTTCTTCAAGATCATGGGACTCAAAACAGTTATCGGGAGGAAGGCTGTCTCACATCGGTTCCAGCTGCGTTAACTCGTAGAAGTCGGTTAGTTCGGGGTTCAGCGGTAAATACTGGCTATCACTCTCGTCATCACCAGAATCTGAGAGATCCGACATCTCGGAAACATCTCCATCTTGTAGTTCCATAAACATTTCTATGGCTTGTTCTGGTTCAAAATTTCGCCGAGCGCGCAAGTTTCGTGACTTCTTCAATGCCTTCTCAAACTTGTCACCCATCTTGAAATATACTTTGGATATACATTCGTTAAAACGTATTCAATTATGTGAAATATACTTATTATTTCCTCCAATGTTCTTTCATGCAACAGCCGTCAAGTTGTTAACCCCTAACGGACGGATGTCCTTTCAAAAATACAGATAGTCAGAAATTAGTTCATACACCAGAATTGTTACCGTTGGATACTAGCCTCTTATCAAATTCTAATTTAACACTAACTAACTACACTAAGATTTTTTTCTAGAAGATTTTTTTCTAGAATTTTTGACCTAACCTAATATTTTAATCAGTATCCACCTTTCACCCCTTTCTGGACCTCTCTCACCAATTTTGGCTTAGCAACTGAACCGAGTGTCACACCGCCTTGTGCGAGATCTTGTTCGACGCGTCTTGAACTGCTGAATCATATAAGCGATGATATACACCGATTGAAACCACACACGAGTCATTGCTACCAATCAAAATGTGCTTCTCCTTTTAAAGGACATCCGGACTTAAAGGGATATAGAAGCTAATTCAGAACACTTTGCATACCTTCATTTTATTCAGAGTTTAGCATCAAACAACACAAGCCGTATCGCAATTTCGTCAAAATCCTGGGGGGAGGGGCAATTGGAGCCGGTTTTCCCAAGTCAAGTGAAAATGACAGCGAAAAATAAAAAATGAAAAATGAAAAATGAGCCATATAGTACCATAAAGGCAAAGGTATACTAAAGAAAACAGATCTGTTTCTGTGGAGGCTTGAATTATGTAGGTCTACCTTAGTCTGATAATATTTTCGAAGACGCTAAGTTTCAGCAACCTCAACTAAACTACGTATTATCTCTTACAACACAGGAGAAAAAAAAAAGAGAAAAACTAATCTAATTAATGATACTTGCGCAAAACGGAATAAAATAATTGCTGAAGCGATTCGTTCTGCATCTTACTGGCTCGAACTTATTCATGTGTCGAGTATTGGGCTTGGGGGCAATAGAGAAGGCAACAACGTACTGCGTTTTTCAGTAGCGAGGAGCGATGGTCCAAATTTGGACATGAGATGGAATCTCCTTTCTCTCAGCGTTGGTATTTTCAACGTTGCAGTTGCATACGTGTCATATTTGAGGCCCAGTATGATTTTTATCGCTCGTTCTTGAACAGCCTGGAGATCGTCACTAAAGTAGTCAATATTTTGAACCAGTGGTCCCCAAACAGGACACGCATATAGTAGCAAAGGATAGTTGCCCTTCTTCACAAGGTTAGAAACATGGTAGCTGAAAGAACAGTCAGTCAGTACTGAAAGTCATACCAAGAATAATTAAGTTGAAGTGGAAGGGAACCAGGGTTCAGGACAAGCTACGTCCTTTTTAAGCAGATTAAAACGCATCACTTTTGTTTTATTGACGTTAATTTGAAGTCCATAATTCTTGTGCTGATCAGTGAAACTGTTTTTCAATTCACCTTGCTTGGGATTTATCCACGAGAAATTTGAGCAAGGTGGACAGATCATTGACGTATTTAATGCGATCATCAAAGTCAACAAGAACGTAGTTGATCACAGACAAGAAAAGTGAGGCAGCCAGCTTGCTACCATGGGGAGCACCACACGTTATTTCAGCCCATTCAGAGTTGTGATCTCTGGAAAAAAGCGTATAGACACACTGGTGACAGCTACTGAGGAAATCGACTATCAACAGCAGGGTCTGTTTTCTATCCTTCATTTGTTTCAGGTTTTATACAGCGGCCATATGGCGGCTTAAATCAAACGCTTACTGTAATCAACGAGCAGAAGGTCTAGTATGGTGTTTCCCCTGTCAAGCCATTCAGTTACCGTGCGATGAGATGCACAAGATAATGGATAGGGCTGATTGCTTTCAAACAGTCATACTGGAAAGGGTTTAGGGAAGGGTTGATTTGCGTCAGGAGTTCACGATTCATTTAGGATTCAATGACCTTGGCTAGATTTGGAGTTTTTGATACTGGACGGAGTTGTTCACATGATTTCAGGCCCTTCACTGTAAGTGTAACCCGAACGGTTCTAGACATTTACCCCCCCCCCCCTCCGCAGGGCTACGCCCCCGGAAAATACTCCCCCGGTAAATACCCCCCCCCCCGGAAAATACTATCCCGTGGAAAAAAAGGCCTTCCCCAATTTAGAATTTTATTTGAGTTTTTTCCGTAGGAGGAAGGAATTTTGGTACTTGTGTAATACGTCACTCACTCAAGTTTACGCTGTGTAAAACTCGACACAAACCGGTTTCTTCGTTAGTTTCTTTCAGCTTAGCGTAAACCAAAACAAAGACAAGTGATAGAATAAACGGAAACTAAATAATTTGGTCTATATATTTGCACATAAGGGGGGTCATTTTGAAGTCAGAAAACAATTCTTACTTCATAATATGCAGAATAATAGTACCTAACATATTTTGAATACAGACCCGCTATATTATACCCCCTCCCCTAATGTGCAAATATATAGCCCAATCTTGTTTCTAAAGAAACGACGAAAGTAACGAAGAAACCGGTTTGTTCTGTAGTTTTACACATTGTAAACTTGAGTGAGTGGCGTATAATACACAAGTTCTGAAATTTTTCATGGAGAGAGCCAAATTTTCCGATATTATTTAAAACGATCAGAAATTAAATTAAAAAGAAAAAACAAGTAAAGAGCATCATCAAAACGTAAATCGAACAGAAATTTTTACGTGTTACGTATATGAAAGGAGTTGCCTCTTCCACAAGACCTTGCAACCCCTTTCATATTCGAAATAATTTCTGTTCATTTTAAGATATGATGTTGTTCCTTGCTTTCAGTTGAAAAACTAGCTTTTTTAAAAATTTAATTTCTGATCATTTTAAAATAAAACCGGAAAATCCGGCTCTCTCTCCATGAAAAATTCCGGTACTTGTGTACTATACGCCACTCACTCAAGCTTAAAATATATAAAACTCGAGAAATTATGGTTTAAATTCCTTAGTTATTCAAGGCTTGTCGCTGTTGCTTACCACAACTGTTTTAGTAGAGAAATATTCACGGAATTTCTGCAGGAACAGAAAAGTTAGTGACTCGACTTTGAGGATGATGTCTGTTAATGAAAAAATTTTGTCAAAGTCGAATGTTCCTATCTATTTCCCGAAAGAACAGATAGACTCCTTAGTCATGGGGCAGGTTGTAAACTTTTTCTTATTTGGTCGGGGGAAAGCAGAATTAGCTTGCCAAAGAATGATGAAGTCGTCAGAGCTATGTAGAGAACCAAGGGAACGTGGAAGGGAGGGGGGTAATAGTCAGAAAGGTTAGTAAGTATGGGACCTAGTGTACTATCACTCTGGAGGGTGGGAATTTCCACAACTTGCTGCAAGTCGAGCATGCTGGACCCCATTGTTTGTGAGTTTGATTAAAATTACCGGTAACTAAGAACGCAGAAGTAGCGTACTGACGGCGTATATGGTCAATAAACGTTTGTATCAGGTCTTTCCTGTTCTTGGCAATTTCAGGATAGTACATAACTGCGAGTATAAGACATGAAAATCATCTTGCATGGTTTGTCTGGTCAAATGTACACTCCAACATCTCCACCGCGAGGCTGCAAGCCTAAATCACGTCTTGTATTAAAAAAGTTCGTATAGCCGTTTATACGGCCAGTTTCGTCAGTAATGTCCCAGCATTCAGTAACAGCTGTAATCGGGGAACTCGTCTATTAGATAATAACTTCTAGCTCGTCTACCTTGTTGTTTGGAGACCTCGTGTTACATAGACGCAATTGCTGTTAATACTTCAGGTTTCAGGTAAGGTGGGTCTGAAGGAGTCACTATGACTGGTTCTTCATACCATGTAATAGCGGATGCGGAATCTCTTACGGAGGCTTATATTGAACCGCCGTTAGCATCCGAGGTCTCTTACTTCCATGACGTTTTATTCTGTTCTCTTAAATCTGGATGGGAATCAGTTTTCGAATCAGAAGTTTTTCCAATATTAAAATCTGTACAACAACCAGGAAGGTGCTTGACGAAAATATCCAGAAATCAGAATTTTTTCATGAGATTTATTCAAAGATCAGGGTTTCGTTCAGAACACCAAATTTTTCACGCGACCATTGCAGTAAAAAATACGACACTTCCGGGAAAAAACTGACATTTTGGAAGTTCTGGTGTGTAACTTTTCTAAAAGATACTGCATTTTTGAACTAAAGTAGGGCAAGTAGAAAAAACCGGGTGGTTTGTCAGACACCATAAATCAATACAATAAGGTGACCAATAAGATATCGATGCAATATGATAAATAATAACATACACGAGACGTATAAATTCGAAGTCTGGGTATATGAAAACTGTTTTAATTTTGAATACCAATGGAGACTTTTCAAGATAAAAAGAATAATACTGTGTAACTTCGTCTGGGTAAGCTTGCTTTTCATTAGATGTTAATGCAAGAATAGTTTTATAAGTTTTTTTTTTTAATCTTCCAATATTTCCCGAGTTGCTTGTGTTGTGTGCAACCATAATACTCAATTAGACAGAGGTATTTACAATATGGAAACAACTTCAAGCAGATTTTAGCTGCATCATTCTTTGGGTAAGGTTTTCGACTGAGAAAAAGTTTGCATTCATTTTGTTATTCGAAGAATTTTCTCCGAAATGTTTAAGAAAGTTTAGACACAATAAATCTTTACGATCAGCTCTAAAACAGACAGAAGTTTAAATTATTTGAACACTTTCTTTTTATAGTTCTCCGTATAAAATATAGTGGCCAATACTGTACTTGAGCGTACTTGAAGGCTATTAATTTATCATGTAAAGTCTTTTCTATGCATTCCTGGATTTGAGATTTATTACAATACAAGGGGTCAACGCTTCGCAATAGGTCACTTTGGAGGTGTTTTGAGGAGGCAGCTGTGAAATTATTCAATAGAGATATACATTACCCTTCATCTGAGGAAATTTCTGAAAGGATCCCTACCAGGGTGTGGCGAAGCGAGAAAATATCGTTACCTTGATCAGATCGATTAATTCCATCAGGAGACTTGCGGGCTCCTTCATAATAGAACTAATTGCTTAGAAGAAATAGCTTCCTTCGGATATTATTCGTCCGATCGAGCAAACTTCCAGTAATACACAGAGGGCCATCACCAAAGTGTTTAAGAG
Organism: Artemia franciscana; assembly: GCF_032884065.1. Classification (NCBI taxonomy): domain Eukaryota; kingdom Metazoa; phylum Arthropoda; class Branchiopoda; order Anostraca; family Artemiidae; genus Artemia; species Artemia franciscana. Next base: position 21,077,829 of record NC_088877.1, read on the forward strand.
GAGATTCAATCGTTTGTTATTCCAGAAAAAAAAACTAAGACTGTATGTCATCATTATCGATGAAACTTTGAAACTTGCAATGATTCGTAATACTTCAGAGAAAATATTTTTGGCTTTTTGACCATGAAAAAAAGCCTTACAATTATTATTTAATATGTTTTTAGGCTGTGTCTGAGTTAGAACTACACGTTAGATAGGAACCTGCTTATGTTCATTTGCATTTAGGTTAGACCCAAGGCCACTAAAAATAGCTGAACTCCCCTTCAACCCATTTTCATCAATACCCTATATCATGTTGTAACAGCGACTATGATCAAACCATTCATTGTAATGAACCGTAAGAGGACAGTCCTTGACAATAGAAATAAAACTCGAAGAAAAACAAGATTTTGATAACAAATAGGTCAAAAGAACCTGCCACTGAAAAGTGACTCCAAATATAAAAATCCATTAAAATTTGATCCAAGCAGCCCGTCAAAAATATTAGCATAAAAACAGTTGCATAATTTTATAAAAGGGACAAAACATCCCTCAAAAAGAGGGCAATCTTTATGAAAATTACATTGTATAATTCATCATGTCCGAAAAGCCTTGATAGGAAGAGGCGTCAAGCCTTATGTTGCATAATTGCAGATTACCCACAAGGAGGGATATTAGTTTTTTTTTTTCTTTGGAAGGGACCTGAAGACTAAAAAGATCAGATTTGGGCCCAAGTTTTCGATACTTTCTATAACAGAGTGAGGAAATGAGGGGATTTAATGGGTGACCCATAATATTGTGTGAAGGAGATTGATCTAAATGAAAGCATTCATTCTTGAGGCACTGTCATAGTGTCGTGCCTTGGGTCGTATGCAACATAGTATCATGTTTCTTACCTCGGTCGTCGGAAGAGGTACGAGAAGGAGTCGAGCCGGCACTTCTTTAAAATATTAGCTTCATTATAATTTTTAAAGCATCGCTTTCAGATCTATTTATCCGAGACACTAGCAGTAATTCGGGGATCCAATATTCTCTGTAGTCATCCGTTGCCGAAGATTCTAAGCATTTCAGTATCAGTGGCTTGAATATTTCAATATTCGGTTCCATATAACATTATTGATCTGACAGTCACTTCATAAATTTGAACTTTGGTGCGGAGATGTCCTTGACGTCCAATCCACAGCTTTACACAACAGGGAGAAAACTGCTGCCACCAATTCCCAGCTGAAACTTATTCACAGCTGCCATATGCAGCAATCGATAAGCTCAGATACGCCTTGTGCTCATTTAACTACACGTTCACCCTCTAGCGAATCAAGGAAAATTCCCAGAGCTCCAGTTGTTCTCAAGTTCATCATGTATTTGTTCTGAGACCAAGAGGGCAGCCTGGCTGACGATTTCTATTAGTAAGATTTTAGTATTTACGACTGAGTCAGCGAGCAGGGCTACATGGTCCCCGTAATCGAGGCCTGTCATAGAAAAATCTGGAGATTCATCGACTCATTGACATGTCCCCGATTTAAGGTTCATTATACATCGATATAAGCACGTATCTCTCAAATCAATGATAAATAAATGTATTTCAGGTAAACCACGGTACATTACTAAAGAAAAAATAGGTCAATAAGCACTATGAAAACCTACATTAGCCTAATAATAAAACTCCATCGCCACCTCGCGATTAATTTATATAGTAGGGATAAAATACCACTTAATAGTCAATAAATAACCCAATTACTACTACAATTGCTACTACTAACAACTCTTCGCAGCACCAAGCCGCCTGAGGAAGACCTGTTTTCCGTTTAGTCTTAGACGGTTGACCGAAAAGGACTCTTCGGCAATCTGTCATCCTTTATCCGCATCTCAACCTTTTTTTCATTATAGCCCTACAAAACGGGAGTGAACCACATGTTTCGTACATCCTACTGTTTGAAATACGGTCAGTCAGCCGGGTACCCGGTTAGTCAGCCGGTACAATAACCCAGTTAATTCTGCTACTCAAGCAAAGAACCAATTTCTGTCGGTTTCTAAATGTTTTTAAGGATCACATCTAAACTTTATTTACAATAGTCCAACTACAATTGATAAGTAATCGTATCACAGGCAGGAGTGTCATTTGGGAGGGAGCATGTTCCCTTTTATGCTTCGAGAAATACAATTTCTGTGACATTTTCATTGAAACATAATTTCTTTTATATATTTTAATAGCAAAAATCAAAAAATGGCAAATTTGCCCCCCTAGATTTTAAAAAATACGTTTCTCCCCTAATTTCTCATAAACTGGTGCAGTGATCGCAGCCTTATTTTTACAAATAAACTTTGTCGCTTACCCTGTACTCCCCAACTTATATTAATAGTGAACAAGCATATAAACTTCACGTGAACTACAAGTAAAATTCCAGCTTCTCAAAAGCAAGGCTATTTTTCAGAGAATAATACTAGTTACTTATGGTCATTAGTCTCAAGATTTATCACTAATGCAGCTAAAGCAGAGTTTCAACATGAATTTAGAAATTTGTTTGTTTTCCAGTACAAGAGAACTAAGGCATGGGTAAAATTTTCCATTAAACATATTTATTGAAAAACCACTTACTGCTTCAGTATTTCCTTTTTCACAAGCACGGTGTAAAGCAGTTGACCCACATTTAGTCCTGTAGTCGAGTAGAGCTCCACCACCAACTAAAGCCATAAGAAGCTGTTGACTTGACTTAGGACTTGTCGCAGCAATCGTAAGAGGAGTTTCTATAATAAAAGAAGAAGATTAAATAACTTTAAGTAGCAAAAAAAAAAACGCTTCAAATCAATATTATGGCCTTAATGACAATGGCAAGTGAGGATACATGATGCATACAAGTTCATCTGTATCTCATTAAATGACTGGTATATACTAATTACATGACTGAAACCTAAATATAGTAGTATAAGTTTGCCAATAACAATTTCAATTAGCCTATTTTGTCAAAGCATTAACCCTTAACTCCCAAAATAGGGACAAAAAAATAGTATAATAAATAGTGAATATTGGTCAATTTAATGTAAAAACAAAATATTGCACAAACTATTGCAATCTCGAGTAATGGAATCTTTAAAATACCAAGGACATTAAAATGAAACTTAGTCGCTTTAAGTGGTTAGCTGGAAACTTTCACAACCATATATATCTAAAAAATAAGATAACAATTTTAAATTGCTCTTTTTTTTAATTAAGAATCTTAAAAAATTTCAAAATTTCAAAAAAAGAAAAAAAAGAAAAAAGACATGAGTGAAAAACGAGGAAAAAATAAAATGAGGATACAGCACAAAACTGCTTAAGAAGGTGTACCGTTTGAAGGAGTAGTTATCTTTGGAAATCAGTAAATGGTTACTATTTAACTTTTACGGACAAAAAGCGTTGGTAAATTTAGCTAACTAGTTTTGCCGATCTATTTTCACGGTTCAACGTGGCAGCAGCGGCGAAATTCTAATACAGCCCTAACAACTTCGTAATTTTGAAAAAAAAAAAAAACAAAGAAGATCTTGGAAAATTGCGGTTTTTAGGTATGAATAGATCTAAGATAGGTTTGGGGGAAAAGTATGTTTTTAATTTCATGCCTTTGATACTTTCGTCTTGAATGGTGGCACAACACTATATGAAGAACTCTGCTCAAGTACAATTATGTAAGAGAACAAATTTATTTAGGGAAGTTTATCTTCTTGGTGGAACTATTCTATTTTTGTTTAAACATATTAATTCCATAAAGTTGAGAAAATATTACTTTTGCGTTATTTCAAATCACTTTGCCGACTGACAATGTATAAAGTTGCGTTGCACTATCTGCAACGTTCCCCAATTTACAGAAATCTAATAAGCGTTATATGTTTCTATAGCATGATCTATGGAAAGTTCAGAATCAACTAAGCACTTGTTAGTTATGCCCAAGAATTAGACAACTGGCGCATGGCAAAATTAAGACAGGACTTATCCGTAAATAAGTAATCGGTGGGAGTGTCAATCGAAATCGAATTTGGCTTTTAATTTAGATGGCTCTAGTCCAACTCTTTCCATTACTACCTCCAATTAGCTTTTCAAGCTCAGAAAGTTTTTCGTAAGTGGGAATATCAGTTTTGTCACATTCAACATAGAAAATCCAATTTCAGGGTTGAGAACTCAAAACTTAATTGCATCTGCCCTTACACGTATAACAGCTTACGCAGATGTGGTACAAGTGTGTGGTAAAAATTTACATCCAATTATATCCAATTTTACATCCAATTAGATATGTTATCTAAAATTAGAAGTCAGCTAACTTAGACTATATAGGCAAGATGTAGACTTAAAGTAATACATACATTAGACTTAAAGAAATCTAATACATATATATGCAAGATGAGTAGAACAAAGAAACAAATTTCTAATACATCACACGAAGAAATAGGGAGCGAAATACTTCTACACAACATAGAAAATCCAATTTCAGGGGTGAGAACTCAAAACTTAATTACATTCTCAGGGGAGGCACGAGCGACTACAAAGTTGATTATAAAGCAATAAAGCTTTGCGGAAGGGGGGATTTGTTAGTCAAAATTTGGCGGAAGTTTCCCGAATTCACCTAAACTAGGCTCAAGGAAAGAAATACTCTACAATAGGGTTCTCTGATACTCTGAATCTGATGATGTGATTTTTGTTGAGATTGTATGACTTTTAGGGGTTGTTTCCCCCTATTTTCTAAAGTAAGGCAAATTTTATCAGGCTCGTAACTTTTGATGGGTAAAACTAAACGTGATGAAACTTAAATATTTAAAATCATCATTAAATGCGATTCTTTTGATGTAGCTATTGGTATAAAAATTCCATTTTTTTTTAGTTTTGGTTACTATTGAGCCGGGTCGCTCCTTACTACAGTTCATTACCACGAACTGTTTGACAAGGTTTATTCCTGAAGCACCTGAAAAAAACTCACGCTTTAGCGTAAAGAGCAGGGCCGAGGGATCCAGCTGTCTTCTCACATTCATGATAGTTCATGTGCATTTTCATTTTTAATGTTGCTCTTAACGTTCGTTTGAAAAACGTGTTTTTTTATTTGATATTTTTTCGTTTTAATATCATTCAGGGAGTTGGCCATTCGATATATATAATGTGCAAAAATCAATCTTTCTTACTGGAGTAACTATTTTAACTTTTGGAGTAAAAAAAAAAAAAAAAAAAGCCAAACGATCTGACTGTCTGGCTGGAAAAAATCTCTGGCAAGTCGTTGTGTAGAAAAAACTTATCTACATATTTTTGAAGCCATTGATTGGGGTTTTTGTTTTGGTTTTTTATCAGATTTGACCGACTCGTCGTCCAAAAGTATTTCCAGAGTACCCTGCGTAGCTCTAGCTTATTTCGTACTTCTCCATGTAAGATATTTATTAAGATCCATTGTTTCCGGTCTTTTACCTCAGAAACCTATAAAGACCATTCGGGAGAGAATTAGGACTGCGATAGAAACGATATTTGAAATAACGTACGAAAAACTCCTATCGAAAATCATAAAATCGTGGACGAATTTTTCGACTGTTGCCATGACTTAAAAATTATAGATTTACTGCAGAAACTAAAGAACTGGAAAAAAAAATCTTCCCATGCTATTTATTTTCAACCAAAAATTCGTATTCCATATCCATCGTTTGTACAATGATAGCTTCTAACTGCATGCAAATATCGCCAGAGGTAGTGAATAATTTAATGGATTGTAATGGAATTTAATGGATGTTTTAAACAATTCCTCCAAACCTTTAAAAAAAAGTTTTAGCAGCAAGTTCAAAGCAGTAATTTATACTTTAAAAGCGAAATTACTCAAAGATTTCAGTCATTCGTAACTCGAATCGATCAAATCCAAAAAAATGACAAACAACATTCATATAGACGACTTAGATTTTTGCATAAAAATATTCTCGTGCTCAGGCATTTGAGATCCATCCCCCCTCCCCAGTTAATCCCTCAGACTAAGTCCCGTAGCTAAGCCAAGCCTTTAGATTGCAGAAAAAATTCTTTTCAACACTAAACTCCTTATGTTATCCTTATGTTATCACTTATGTTATCCTGGTTCAAACAAGGTGCATCATACCCACTCTTTCTACTAAGACATATCTCTAAAATACTGGCCAATTTGCATAATTTAGGACTCTTGTCCTGTGACTACGTGGCTTATTTCATCCCCAGGGGTATACTATTTGCATCTTTCGACTATGCTGAGCAAAACAGATATATCAAAGGTTTGATCTAACACGATCGGGAGTATATGAGGACAAGCAGGGGACAAGGGGCGTTGGAGTTTCGAGGGGACACAGACTTAGTATGTGCTGCCAAACCACGCATGTTTGGATTCTTTCCGAGTCTAACATTTTAACTATGTTCGAGTGTCAAACTTTCTAACTGTGCGTACCTGCGAAGAATGGACCAATCACATAATTTGAGGCCCTTGTCCTTAGGGCTGCATTAATAATTTTTGACAACTGGAGGCAAAATTTTTTGATGTATCAATAATTTTTAGTGAATGATTTTATTCTATAGAAAGGGAGGGGGGATTAAAAAAATCTCGAGGCAAAAAAGGGCACGGGACGTGGGTATTGCCTTACATTTACTTTCAGCTCTAAAAACTGCATAACATTTTATTTCTGATTAACTAAGCCCCCTCCCAAGTTTCTACGACGGCCCCTCATATAAGAAATGGCCGGAAGGGGGAGGAGATAAGTAAATAGTACAATTTGTACCCTCGCTTTTTACTAACTCGATCCTACCGTGTTGACTAAGATTTATTTTATTTTCAGGGTTATAGACGAACTAAGTTAAGAGTCACGGTTACTTTAACGCTAAAAAAAAAAAGAAAAGAAGAATCGAATTGGTTTTCGAACAGATTACTTATCTTTGCTGCTAGTAGATAAAGTTGATATTATAAACATTAGAAAATAAAGAACAACAAAAACTGACCATTGAGTACACAAATACACTATATAATATACATTGCTCTTAGGTAAGGCAACAGCAACAATTTTTTCCGACGGGGGGGGGGTTCGATTTTAAGAATGGAGCTTTTAAACTAAAGAAGAACTTTTTATGTATATTTAAGTGTAAAATTATGGCATAAATCCAGAAATTCTTATCTGGAGGCTCTTAGAAAGTTTTATTTGTTCCTAGTCCTTACTCAAATTACAACTGCGAGCAAGCATTCATCTATTCCAGTTGAGACGTAAATAACAATTTACGTTCGGAGAACACCTTATTATCGTTGATGGAAAAGTTTTAGTGAAAGTTAATGTGGCATATACGGTCACATATGCCGTCAGGAATTAACAAGTTTTATGAATTATTTAATCATCAATAAGACAAAATAGATTTTTGTAAATTTCTCCATTATAATGCGGTTCACATTGTATCTTTGGTAGTTGATTCTCAATTTCGGGGGAAGGCTCCCTTGGGAGAGGGGGGACGCTCAATATGAGGCAGTTAAAAAGCTACTTCTGGAGAATCTTTAGACCTAATTTCCTAAAAGCTCTCAAATACGAGGTTAGGGAAGGAAAATAAACTGACGATAGGAATGACTTAAGGTTGATTTAATTCGCAGAAGAATTGATAGCATAGTAGAACAAGACGAGACCTTTTACCAGAAGCTTTCACCTGAAATTTAAACAAACAAAAACTTCTACAAGCCATTTCTTTCACAACACAAATTTCTTGGTAATTGTCAAATTTTGGAAATCAATTTCTCAAACTTATCAAACTTTCTCAAACTTCAATCAAAATCTCAAACTTATCTATTAAACTAAGCAATTGATGCTTCCCTGTCTGGTAGAGTCTCGCGGCTGTTATTAATTTTATGCTCAAATTAGTTTATAAAAAATAATTTTTCTTAATCCCTGAATAATTCAAATCCGTTTTAAAAGCTTTCTGGTTGGTCAAGATAAGGAATAACCTTTTTTTGCGACTAAAAGAAATTAATAGTGACAATGAGAGATTCGTTTTCACTCTTTTCTGAACTTTCGAACAACCCCCCTTTCCTAACATTGAAACTAAGGAATAAAAAATAACCTTCCCAAGAGAAGAAAAAGTATAAACCTCTATAACTGGGAAAATATGTTAAAATTTCTAAAAGAAATCCTTGGGGACATTTTTTATAAGGTTCACTGCTTTTGTTCTTCAATCCCACAGTGCCAATTTAGGATAATGGAACAAGCTACTTAGAACTCATTTAGGATAAAAGTACCCTGCAAAAACATGCAAAAATTCAAAAACCGTACATACCCATTACAAATAGTGAGTGGGATTTAGAAAAAAGATTTAATCAAAATGAAAACATTCTACTATCATCAAAATAAAACTTTGACTTTTTCTTCAAGGTCAAATATTTAAACAATGACTTTGAGAGGAACATAAACACACCGGTAAACAAGATATAAAACATTCAAGCAATAGGAAACAATGATTTCCAATAGATTTTGAAGAGTTAGTGATTAAATTACATCCCTTCCAAATAAAAACAAAAAAAGAAAACAGAAATCAATAAAGATTAATAAGGATTCTCTTTAAAATTTTAGTGAAACCTCAAAAGTAACTTGCAAGAGATTAAAAGACTTACAAGAATTACAATCATTATATCGCTAAGTCACTTTAAGAGCGTTGTGGTGTCAAATACGTCATTTGCTCTAGTAAGAGCAAACTACAGCCCATCGCGACGAGGGTTTAAAAAATGTATTGAAAAAAATTCCGATGAAACAAAAATTCATAATTTAAAGGTAATTCGGGAATGATGGTTATTATATAGGCGCGGAAACGCTATTTTAGGAATTTAATTAATAGATACGTCTATCTATTATTAGGATTGTATAAAAATGGTGTTAGTTCATTTGTTAATAGATATGTCAATCTATTATCCGTCCGTACGTCACTCCTGGGGAAGTAGAACTAAGGTAGATGGGCATATACCTAAAATAGTCATAGAGCCTATAGTTTTCTAAGTGTTTGGTTAAATGGTACGGGTAAACGGCGGGAGTAAGTGTGCCTCTCTTATTGGACCAATACTTGTTTGTTATCTTTAGCAAGTCACGGCTGCCTAGAGTCTCAGGCAGGTTGACCAAAAAGGCTTGAATCCCTTCAAAAATGGCGGCGAATCGAAATGAAAAGCGCACCACTAGAATCAGTAAGGCTGACAAACCCTTACTGGGGGTATTGAGCCCCATATTCAAAAAATAGTAAAATCACTTTTTTTCATGGATAACCGTGGGTGCATTTCCTTTTCTTCCGCCAGGAATACTAGCCTCCTACAAGATCGCAGAAATGTTTAATGGTTCATGTCAAGGCTCTTGATGTTTTTCTTTTTTTTTTCTCTCTAGCACAAGTGGGACAATGGAACCAGGTAAAGTTACCACTGTTAGGGCTTTACTTCTCCTACCCATCAAGGCCAGCATGAACTGGTCACTAGTTAATACGTTACACACATTTCCGTAATTTGGGGGCAGGGGACGGCACTGGCCCAACTGAATTCAAAGAATTTTTTGTTCTAACCTTGTAATCTTCATTAATCTTCATAAGAATTTGATTCTATTGATCAGTTCTCCTAAAATGTTGGTCTCTGAGAAGCAGAAACAACAAAAACATACTTTATTATGAGAAATTAAAAAAAAAAATTCAGCACTGTGGCAGAAAAATTGCACCAATAACAACGATAATATTTTGTGTAAACTACATTAAATATACGTCTAAAATTCTTTAGTGTCCTTCAGTTTTCTAAACCTTTATGTCTTTCTCATAGAACAATCGATGGTAATATATCTCTTGAACTCTATGCGTGACAAAACTGCATATTTTTTTTTTCAGGGAAAGTTTACGAGAGAAATAAATACAACGTAGAGACAATAGGGAAAATTTCAAGACAGTGGAAATTATTTCTGTAGATATTTCGGCCCTATGTCCAAGGGCCGTCTTCAGGACAATACAAGAATAAGAGAGAAACTATATATATATATAAAAGAACTTACATCAAATTGTGAGGATTAAAAACTAAATAATTAAAAACACTTTTTAAAACTTTTTTTTTTTAAATAGCCCTAGCATCCTTACTTCAACGAAGTTCAACCAGGACTCAAGTAAGGATGCTAGGGCTATTTAAAAAAAAAAAAGTTTTAAAAAGTGTTTTTAATTATTTAGTTTTTAATCCTCACAATTTGATGTAAGTTCTTTTATATATATATATAGTTTCTCTCTTATTCTTGTATTGTGCTGAAGACGGCCCTTGGACATAGGGCCGAAATATCTACAGAAATAATTTCCACTGTCTTGAAATTTTCCCTATTGTCTCTACGTTGTATTTGTTTGTTATGGAAAGGCAGTGTGGTCTTCGTCGCTATTTTCTTTTAGTTTACGAGAGGTGGAAAGTAAAACCTATATTCAATGCCCTATTTTAACAAAAACTTATGACTTCTTTAGTTTCATCACCTATGTTAGACAAAGATCTTTTCGCAAAGTTTACTGTGCATATTAGAAAAAAAAATCTAAAAACGAATAAAATTAATTTAAAAAATAAAGTTTTTCTAATGGAAGCAAAGAGCGAAGTTGAAACTTAAAATAAACAAAAATTATTACTTCGCAGTTCATGCAACATGCGAGTCAGAGACAACACACGAGATGAAGCTCGTATACCCCCAAAACAAGTAAAAAAAAAACTGATATTTTCCTGTATTTGTAGAATTCTAAAAAACTAGCGCTTTACTAAAAACTTAGGCTGTTTGAGTTGTTAAAACTCAACAATGAGCAACATCGTAAATTAATCTTATTTTCTTGGACCCAACTAAGTGCTATTCTACTCCTAATCCTGTTTTGTTACATCTGTTATGTGTTAAAAAAACGCTTGTTTTCAGAATTATATAAGTATAGAGAAAATATCGCGAGTCGGTTTATGTGAGCTAATTTTGCAGATATAAGTCGCAAAACTGCAAAGCAATAATTTTCTATGTTTTAAATTTCAACTTAACTCTTTTGTTCTTTCCTTGTTTTTTTTATAAAATATTTGTAAAATTGATATTACAAGTATTTGAAGGGGTGCATTTTTCATGGATGACTGTCATTCTCGAAGGAATGTAATATGACCATTATACATGAATACAAGAGCCGAAGGAGGGAGTAGTAGCTTCCCTTACATTTAAGAAGGCCTTGAATCAAACAGCTCATAGTAATAAACTTCAAGTAAAGAGCAGCCCTTGTCAGTAGAAACTGAAACCCTAAAAAACGAAGTTTTGATTGCAACATTTGTCACAAGAAATACTATATTATTCAAGCAGATCCTAATTAAGCAAAACTTATAAAAATTTTACTACTCGAAAGCTATCAACAAATAAAAATTTGCAAGATTCTAGAAATACAAGTTAAACTCCCCAAAAAAGATTGCCATATTTCCAGCAAAAACTGAAACTCTAGAAAACGGAATTTTGATTACAATATATGCAACAAAAACAAGATCTATTATTTATGCCTACCCTAAAAATCCTACTAATCGAAAACTGTGAGGAAATAAATTGCATAGTTTTAGAAATAGACGTCAAACTTCCGCAAAAAAGCAGTGGAATCTGGATGAAGATTCCACAATGTAATTCAGCATGGATGAGTACCCACTAAAGCCCCAATCTACAAAAATAAAGTTTCTTAATATTTCAGGAGAGTGGTTACGCATCCTTGTTTGTTTTTTTTCCAAGGAGTGATCAAATCTAATTAGCAGTCGTTTATTATTGAAGGAGTGTTCATTTGAACGAACATCTCAAATCTAAAGCCCCTTTAAAATAACAAAAGAGACGAAGCAAAAATGAAAGCGCTGCAAGCTAGCATTTTGGCCCATAAAACATGTACTTTGGCCTGAGCAGGGCCAAAACGTACTCGGGCCAAAAATTCCGGGAACTATTAGAAGATTATTTATATAGCCATTTAGTCATGAAAGACTTAACGGTTGCGGTATACCATACGTCACTTAACATACATGCAGTCCGTAAAAAATGCACCGTTATCGTAGAACTTTAATCCAATAAAACTAACGATTTCATAGCACAGCATAGTTGCTCATCATCTATCAGGGTGTTAGTCGATGGATTCCCTGATGGGGAAGAGAAAGGGTTACTAAAAGCCTCAGAAAAGCTTTTCGGGCCCATGTTTTCAACTTCTATGAGAGATACTCCAAAGGAATTGAATGAACATTCAAACGATAAATATATTTAACTTCTTACCACCCTTAATTATGAAAAATTAAGAATATATATATATATATATATATATATATATATATATATATATATATATATATATATATATATATATATATATATGTATGTATATATATATATATATATATATATATATATATATATATATATATATATATTATATGTATATATATATATATATATATATATATATATATATATATATATATATATATATATATATATATATATATATATATATATATATATATATATATATATATATATATTATATGTATATAATACATATTATGACTGGAATATTATGACTGGGTCCAATCTATATGACTGGAGTGCCCAAAGCATGGGTCTTGGGCCTATGATACTTCAGTCACAATCTCCCCCAAACTCTACGTATAATGATAGGTTTTATCTCTTTTGAAACAACAATACTTCTGGGAACTTGAAGGGAAAAACCCTATAGAATTATACTTCCAATCTATAATCTATATATATAAAAATAAGTTGTCTGTGTGTGGATCTGTGGATCTGTGGATCAGGTGACGTCACCTGAAAAAACTGGATCAGGTGACGTCAAAACTGAAAAAACTAAAAAAAGGCAAAAACTACAAAAAAAACTAAAAACTAATAAAAAAAATAAAAAAGCTAAAAAACTAAAAAAACTAAAAAAAGGCAAAAACTACAAAAAAAACTAAAAACTAATAAAAAAGCTAAAAAACTAAAAAAACTAAAAAAAGGCAAAAACTACAAAAAAAACTAAAAACTAATAAAAAAGCTAAAAAACTAAAAAAACTAAAAAAAGGCAAAAACTACAAAAAAACTAAAAACTAATAAAAAAAATAAAAAAGCTAAAAAACTAAAAAAACTAAAAAAACTAAAAAAAGGTAAAAAACTAAAAAAACTAAAAACTAAAAAAAACTAAAAAAAGGAAAAAACTGAAAAATAAGCTAAAATAAAGGTAAAAACCAATAAAAAACTAAAAAAAAACTGAAAAAACTAAAAAAAGGCAAAAACTACAAAAAAAACTAAAAACTAATAAAAAAAAGTAAAAAAGCTAAAAAACTAAAAAAACTAAAAAAAACTAAAAAAAAGGTAAAAAACTAAAAAAAATAAAAAATAAAAAAAAACTAAAAAAAAGGAAAAAACTGAAAAATAAGCTAAAATAAAGGTAAAAACCAATAAAAAACTAAAAAGAAAAAAAGGAAAAAACTAAAAAAAATTTTCATCTAAAAAATTAAAAAAAACTAAAAAAGGTAAAAACTAAAAGAACTAAAAAAGAAAAAAATAAATGACGACACTCAAAGAGAAAGCGACCAGGACAAAAGGAATGTTCGATTAGCAATCAACAAAGCACCGGGACACAGGGAGTATAAATGACGACCAGGACATAAGTAAAAAAAAAACTAACAAAACTAAAAAGAAGGTAAAAACTACAAAAAAACTAAAAAAAAAAACTAAAAACTAATAAAAAAAACTAAAAAATCTAAAAATCTAAATAAACTAAAAAAGAAAAAAAAAGGAAGAAAATAAAGGAGAAAAACAAAACTAAAAAACGAATGTATATACAGACCGGGACACCGGGATACAAATGACGACCGGGACACAGGGAATATAAATGACGACCGGGACACAGGGACACAACTACAACGGGGACACCGGGGGAAACAGGGGGATATAAATGACGACCGGGACAGGGAATGGTCGATTAGCAATCACCATCAACAAAGCTCAAGGGCAATCATTAGAATCATGAGGTATAGATCTGAATACAGATTGTTTTCCCATGGACCATTATATGTTGCATGTTCAAGAGTCGGTAAACCTGACAATCTATTTGGATCAGGTGACGTCACCTGAAAAAACTGGATCAGGTGACGTCAAAACTGAAAAAACTAAAAAAAGGCAAAAACTACAAAAAAAACAAAAACTAATAAAAAAAATAAAAAAGCTAAAAAACTAAAAAAACTAAAAAAAGGCAAAAACTACAAAAAAAACTAAAAACTAATAAAAAAGCTAAAAAACTAAAAAAACTAAAAAAAGGCAAAAACTACAAAAAAAACTAAAAACTAATAAAAAAAATAAAAAAGCTAAAAAACTAAAAAAACTAAAAAAGGTAAAAAACTAAAAAAACTAACTACAAAAAAAACTAAAAACTAATAAAAAAGATAAAAAAGCTAAAAAACTAAAAAAACTAAAAAAAGGCAAAAACTTCAAAAAAAACTAAAAACTAATAAAAAAGCTAAAAAACTAAAAAAACTAAAAAAAGGCAAAAACTACAAAAAAACTAAAAACTAATAAAAAAAAATAAAAAGGCTAAAAAACTAAAAAAACTAAAAAAACTAAAAAAGGTAAAAAACTAAAAAAACTAAAAACTAAAAAAAAAACTAAAAAAAAGGAAAAAACTGAAAAATAAGCTAAAATAAAGGTAAAAACCAATAAAAAACTAAAAAAAAAACTGAAAAAACTAAAAAAAGGCAAAAACTACAAAAAAAACTAAAAACTAATAAAAAAGTAAAAATGCTAAAAAACTAAAAAAAACTAAAAAAACTAAAAAAAGGTAAAAAACTAAAAAAAAAATAAAAAATAAAAAAAAATAAAAAAAAGGAAAAAACTGAAAAATAAGCTAAAATAAAGGTAAAAACCAATAAAAAACTAAAAAGAAAAAAAGGAAAAAACTAAAAAAAATCTTCATCTAAAAAACTAAAAAAAACTAAAAAAGGTAAAAACTAAAAGAACTAAAAAAGAAAAAAATAAATGACGACACTCAAAGAGAAAGCGACCAGGACAAAAGGAATGTTCGATTAGCAATCAACAAAGCACCGGGACACAGGGAGTATAAATGACGACCAGGACATAAGTAAAAAAAAAAACTAACAAAACTAAAAAGAAGGTAAAAACTACAAAAAAAACTAAAAAGAAAAAAAAACTAAAAACTAATAAAAAAACTAAAAAATCTAAAAATCTAAAGAAACTAAAAAAGAAAAAAAAAGGAAAAAAATAAAGGAGAAAAACAAAACTAAAAAACGAATGTATATACAGACCGGGACACCGGGATACAAATGACGACCGGGACACAGGGAATATAAATGACGACCGGGACACAGGGACACAACTACAACGGGGATACCGGGGGAAACAGGGGGATATAAATGACGACCGGGACACCGGGGCAGGGAATGGTCGATTAGCAATCACCATCAACAAAGCTCAAGGGCAATCATTAGAATCATGAGGTATAGATCTGAATACAGATTGTTTTCCCATGGACCATTATATGTTGCATGTTCAAGAGTCGGTAAACCTGACAATCTATTTATATGCAAAGACAATGGGACAGCAAAGAATGTTGTATATTCGCAAGTTTTACGTAGTTAAAACCATATATATATATATATATATATATATATATATATATATATATATATATATATATATATATATATATATATATATATATATATATATATATATATATATATATATATATATATATATATATATATATATATATATATATATATATATATATATATATATATATATATATATATATATATATATATATATATATATATATATATATATATATATATATATATATATATATATATATATATATATATATATATATATATATATATATATATATATATATATATATATATCTATATATATATTCACAGGTGGAACATAGGGACACAACTACAATGGCGCGTAACTATTATGGCGCGTAACGACTTACGCGCGCGGGGGGGCTTGGGGGGGGGGCGCGAAGCGCCCCCACCAACTAGGTGTTGGGGTGGCGCGAAGCGCCACCCCAACAGCTAGTTATACTTATAATATCTATATATATATATATATATATATATATATATATATATATATATATATATATATATATTTTATAGATATATATATATATATATATATATATATATATATATATATATATATATATATATATATATATATATATATATATTATATATATATATATATATATATATATATATATATATATATATATATATATATATATATATATATATATATATATATATATATATATATATATATATATATATATATTATTATTATATATATATATAATATATATATATATATATATATATATATATATAAACTCTATAATTATACTTGAAATTATCTAGTAATAATACTAAAAATCATTGAAACCGTAGCATAAATTAAAATATTAAATACGGATAAAAAATACGTATAAATACGTATATTAAAATACGGAGGAATATAGGATGATTCGGGCAGTATAGGTACGTAGTGGGTGAAAACTCCCTTCTGATTGTGGAGACGACAGTTTATTTTGGATCCTTCGACAAACAAATTCACCAGATAAGCTCTTTTTCTTGAAGCATCGTTGCAAGCAGTGTCCCGCTCTATAAAATGAAGTTGCACTTTCCTCTCTAATATTTAAGATTAGAGAATGATAGGAATGGCATAAAAATATTCTTAAGAATACTTCAAGAATAGAAGAGTTCATTAATGTATATTTGCTTTAAACAATATATTTTCAGATCATTGGTTTTAAAATGCAATCGGTAAATAAACAGCAACAATCAAAAATTTAATGAATTTGTTGCACTCCAAGATGCTTTCAGTAAAGCACTAGAAGACTTTGCAGGAAAACTATATACTTATAGCAAAATAGGTCTTACCAGAAAATTTAAGATAAGTATACGCTTGTTGGTTACATCAGTGCTGAGGAAATTGCTAGGTGAACCTCCTTTCTCAGAAAAAAGAGCTTGACCCCCTTTCAAATCCACAGCCGACATTCAATATCATATAAAAGATCTAAAGGAGCTGGCCAGCCATGACAAAAAACAAAGGAATGAATATAAAGACGACAAAGGGTCTATGGCCAGTAAATGAAAACGTAGAGAAACAACAAAAACTTCACTGATTTTTTTCATTCTGTTTTCTGCTTAAAATTGACCAACATATGGTAGAATATTTGTTAATGAAAGGATAAGAAGCAAATATTGACAGAAATTCTCAACAAATGACGACACATAAGCATTGAGCAAGAAGTAGACAAGGAGATTAAAAAAAACCTGGCATTCTCGTTATTCTGCAAACAAAGAGATAGCTTCAGCAAACTAAACACATTGTGTCAAAAATTACCAACTGACGTTTCAAAATTCTATTTGAATATTTATTTTCTATAATTTTGAATGAGATGGAATCAAAAGGAAAAGAAATAAAAAAGTGTCCCTTTAACATAGCAAAACAGCTTCAAGATATGCCTTGGATTCCCCTCATTTCAACTTAGCCTATACATTGCACAAGTTTACATTCTAAATTAATAGAATATAATAAAAGTCAAATTAACATAAATCTGAGGCTAACATCGGGATATAGGAGTCCAAATCAAAACATATCAAGTGCATGTTTTGCAAATAGTGATAGATTTCCACTAAAGTTATGTCTAGCATTTAAGGGTTCTCTCCTTTCTGATTACCAACCCGAGGTTGACGGCATTTCAATTTAGATGTCTAATATCAAAACACGCTAAGGACAAATTTCCCAAATGATCGACACACTAAATCTAGTTGAAACCCAGGTCATGTAATTACTTTCAATCTGTATGACTGGAATGGCCAAAATAGGCGTCATGGGCCTAGGATACTTCAGTCAACCTCTCCCCCAAACTCTACATATAACGATAGGTTTTACCTCTTTTGAACAACAATAATTCTGAGAACATAAAGGGAAAAATCCTATGGAATTAAACTTCTAATCTATAATTATACTTATAATGTCTATACTATATATATCTATCTATATATATAAAAATAAGTTGTCTGTGTGTGTGTGGGTCTGTCTGTCGACTGACGTCATGTTTTCAACTGACGAATATACAGACCGGGACATCGGGACAAAAATGACGACCGGGACACCGGCACATAGGGAATGTAAATGACGACACTCAAAGAGAAAGCGACCGGGACAAAAGGAATGTTCGATTAGCAATCACCATCAACAAAGCACCGGGACACAAATGACGACCGTGACACAGGGAGTATAAATGACGACCAGGACATAAGTAAAAAAAAACTAAAAAAAATAAAAAAAGGTAAAAACTACAAAAAAACTAAAAAGAAAAAAAAACTAAAAAAGCTAAAAAACTAAAAAAAACTAAAAAAGAAAATAAATAAAAAATAAAGGAGAAAAACAAAACTAAAAAACGAATGTATATACAGACCGGGACACCGGGATACAAATGACGACCGGGACACAGGGAATATAAATGACGACCGGGACACAGGGACACAACTACAACGGGGACGCCGGGGGGCACAGGGGGATATAAATGACGACCGGGACACAAGGAATATAAATGACGCCCGGGACACTCAAAGAGAAATCACAGACTGGGACACCGGGACACAAATGACGACCGGGACACAGGGAATATAAATGACGACCGGGACACAGGGACAAAACTACAAAGGGGACGCCGGGGGGCACAGGGGGGTATATAAATGACGATGGCGACACAGGGAATGGTCGATTAGCAATCACCATCAACAAAGCTCAAGGGCAATCATTAGAATCATGAGGTATAGATCTGAATACGGATTGTTTTCCCATGGACCATTATATGTGGCATGTTCAAGAGTCGGTAAACCTGACAATCTATTTATATGCACAGACAATGGGACAGCAAAGAATGTTGTATATTCGCAAGTTTTACGTAGTTAAAAACATATATATCTATCTATATATATTAAAATAAGTTGTCTGTGGATGTGTCTGTCAGGTGACGTCATGTTTGTGTGTTGACTGACGTCATGAAGTTAGTTGTCGTCATTTTTGTTATGACTGTGACGTCATTAAAGATATTTAAGACATGCGTTCACGTAGAAATCTATTAATGTTTAACTTTAAAATGACTGATGAACTTACAATGGCAACAGCCGAGGAAGATGCTCAAAGAGTCTATGCCAAAAAACTTGCTGCTGATAGAGAAAGTCAGAAAAGAAAGCGTGCCGAGGAATCAAAAGAACAGCAAGGAAACAGGCTTGAGGCTGATAGAGAAAGAAAGAACAGAAAGCGTGCCGAGGAACTACCAGAGCAACGCGAAAGCAGACTTGCTGCTAAAAGAGAAAGTGAAAAAAGAAGGCGTGCCGAGGAACTACCAGAGCACCATGAAACCAGACTTGCTGCTAAAAGAGAAAGTGAAAAAAGAAGGCGTGCCGAGGAATCACAAGAACAGCAGGAAATCAGGCTTGCTGCTGATAGAGAAAGTAAGAAAAGAAAGCGTGCCAAGGAATCAGAGCAACCTGAAAGTTATCGCCTGGCATTCAGGTACAGCCCAGTCGATGATTATAGCTTGAGTAGATGTGTTCAAATCGGGACAATATCAAAAATTTGTCCCTATTGCAAGGCCTTGAAATTCAATGGTGAAACAATGGGAATGTGTTGCGCCTCAGGAAAAGTTAAACTTCCTCTATTGGCTGCACCACCAGAGCCATTGAAGACTTTCCTTACTGGAACTACGTCAGAATCTAAGCGTTTTTTGTCACAAATCAGAAAATACAACTCATGTTTCCAAATGACGTCGTTTGGAGCCCAAATCGAAAATCCAGATCAATTTATGTCTACTTTCAAAGTAAAAGGGCACATTTATCATAGAGCAGGATCCCTTCTACCATTCTCAGGCGAGAATCATAAATTTTTACAATTGTACTTCATCAGTGATAGAAATTCTGAATTGAATGCACGTTGCAAAATTTCTCCCAACGTTGAAAGGACAATCGTTTCCCAATTGCAACATCTTTTCCACGAAAATAATAATTTAGTGCGTCTGTTCAAAACAGCCATCGATTTGATGCCTACCGATACGCATAAAATTGTTATTTCCGCTGACAAAACGCCTCCTGGCCAACATGTGCGTAGATACAATGCTCCAACTATCGACGAAGTGGCAATCGTTATGGTCGGTGATCAGTTTTTACCTCGAGATATTATTCTTCATAAGCGAAACGCTCAGTTGTTAAGAATTGCTGAAACTCATCGATGCTACGATGCCCTACAATATCCTATCATTTTTTGGGATGGAGCCGACAGCTATCCATTTAATATTAAATTGATGAATCCAGCCACTAACAAAGAAATGAATAAGAAATGCAGTGCAATGCATTATTATTCCTATAGACTAATGATTCGGCAGGATGAAGAAAATTATATTTTAAAATGCCGTGAATTGTTTCACCAATTCGTCGTTGATATGTATGCTAAAATTGAATCAGAACGTTTGCTATATATCCGCCTGAATCAGACCAAGCTCCGCTCTGAACAATACATTCATTTGCGAGATGCAGTTATAAATGACGGTAATACCACAAACGTTGGAAGATTAACAATTTTACCTTCGTCATATGCTGGCAGTCCCCGTCATATGCATGAATATGCTCAAGATGCTATTGCGTATGAGTATATGAACTCATACAGTGTTTGATAAAAAGTGTTCGAATTTAGAAAATATGGTAGTTAGAAATGTTATAAGTTGAAGACAACCTCATACCTTTCTGAAATCAGAATCAATCAAAGATTTTTAATACATACAGCTGGAGAGCCCAAAGTCGGGCAATTGTGTCCATTTTATTCCTTTCCCCCCCCCCCTCAAGGCGGAAGGTACAGATATTTTTCTGGCACTTTTGATTCATCATCATGTCAAAATGATTAAATATTGACTATTAGAAATCACTTAGATTGCAGTATCACTGTCGTATACGAAAACATGTTAAGTACATATTTCCCGAAGGAGTTTGATCTCCATCAAGGGTGGTATTAAACGGGTTCTCAGATTGTTTTCTTTTTTTTTACTAAAATCAGAAGCTGTCATTATAATATAAAATACGTTAAGTAAAGTTCTCACAAACGGTGTCCGACTTCATTCAACGTTGGTATTTGTGGGGCTTGCTATTCAACAATCAGCGGTTCATATTGAAATATACTGGCTAATATAGTTTTATGCAAGCAAACCAACATTAAAGTAAAGTAAACCAACATTACCACAAACATGGGTGAATTTGCTGCCCCTAAAGTCCCTTGAAAGGTTAAGAGTGTATCAGTGCTTACTGAAAGCAAAAAAGTAAAGCGGGTCTGCATTCGAAATGTGTTAGGTAAAATTATTCTGCATATTGTGAAATAAGAATTGTTTTCTAACTTCACAATATCCAAATACTTTACCACCACCCCTAATGTGCAAATATATAGCCTAAATTATATATTTCCCATCTATTCTGTCACTTGTCTTTGTCTTGTCTCACGCTAAGCTGAAAGAAACTAACGAAGAAACCGGTTCTGCAGTGCGTAAATGAGTGAAGAACTTAACGTAGGCGCTATAACAGACAAGTAAAGTATTTTTTAGAGAATTTGAAGAAATGGGATGTTGCACCCATGTGTCAGCTGTATACCGTTGATTTCGTATTCAGCACAGTCCTTTGCATCAAATTGCATAATCAAACTTCCCATGTTTATTGATCACCTCCAACCTTAAATATCAGCATTTCTTTTGAATGGCCCCCCTCGATATCATTTATCTGAAACACTGTTTTTGAATCACACATCACATTTAATACCCAGGAAATATTCTTAGAGGAAATTTAGATTAAGCCACGTAAAGAAATCAATTGAAATATATCTTTCACGCTTAGGAGAGTAGTATGGACGTACCAAAAAGGAGATGCTTGAGTTAGAGAGGACAAGAAAAAGTGACGGCGATCGATCAAAAAAAGAGGGAGAGAGAGGGGGGGGGGAGAAAATGCGCAATCTGACATTTTTTACAAAAATTTCAAAACCTTAGCGGTTGAAATTAAGACAAGAAATAACAAAATACTTGCCTCCTGTCTCATGACAGTGAAAATTCGGATCAAGACCTTTCCTGCACATTTTAGTCACTTTTTCAACGTTACCAGATGTAACATAGTCCAAGAACCGTCGAAGATTGACCCGTGTATGTAGAGCCCGCAATGCCTTTTCATCCAAGTTGAGCATCTTGTAAACACGTCGCTTGTACTTGAGCTGAAATAATATTAAAAATAGGAAAATAGGTAACACCACATAATAAAGAATTGGTTGTCTTGATAAAAATGTACATAGAGGAAAATAGAGATATACAAACAGGGAGAGAGAGCGAAAGGAGAGGAAGATTTGGTTTTTAGTTCAGACACTATTTCGGCTCAAAACTCTTAAAAATCAACCAAAGCTTCGCCCGTCATCTTATCCAAGTGAAATGTTTTTTTCATCGCAAAAGTTAAAACTCACTTTCGGTACAAACGCAAGGTAATCCCCCTTTTTGACAGGTATTCAGGATGACGAAAAATGCCAACAAAAGTGATTCAAGGGGGAACTGGGGAAGATGAACCATATAGTCCCAAGGACAACATCGGTCTGTTCTTCAGAAATAATTTTCAGTAGAAAAGGTGGGGATGTTTCATCTTGTAAAGAACTTAACCATGCAAAAAAAAAAAATGCTTGTTGGACGCCAAAATTGGCCCCATAACCCCCTACAAAAACCCCGCGCAATAAATTCTCAGGTTTTTAGCATAAAGGTGAGTATGTTACATTTTGTTCAAACTAAAGTCATGCAAAGATTTCTATTCTCAGTTTAAAAAACTAGCTAAATTCAAGCTGCATACCTCTTGTTTCAGTACAAAAACTAGCTTAAATCCTGATTCAGTGCAAAAAAACTGCCAAGTCTTGATTTGATACAAGGACGAGCCATGGTCAAATTCAGCGAAAATATGAGCAAACCAGTATAAATCTGAACTGTACTACAAAAATGAGCTCCAACTTGCACTTATTTCCCCCTTCAATGCCAAAGTTTATAGAAAATGGGTAGGCATATAGTATCTTATTTAACGAGCTAAGACTACTTTCAGCGCAAACATGAACTGAGTCATGGCTTGGCGTAAAAACAAGACAAGTTCTGATTTAGTACAACAGCGAGCTAAGCCTACATTCTGCAAAAAAACGAACCAAGTCCCTACTCAGTAGAAAACCTAGTTGTCATGACTCATTGCAAAACAAGCTCTAAGCTGCACTTACTCCCTCTTCATTGCCAATGTTTTTTAAAGAAATGTAGGGATTTCACATATTGTTTATATCGCAAACATGCCATAATTTTCAATCTGTTTGATTGGAGGCACAAAGTTGTCCCATGACCATTTGGCAAAGGATAACTCCCGCCCTCTCTAACTCAAAACTTGTTTGGTGCGGCACTTTTTTAAACCAGCATCATGAAATTCAAATCTGTATGATTAGTGGGCCAATTAGCGTCACTAGCCCTGGAAGAGGCACTCCCTTCCCTCCCCACTGAAAACTTTATAGCATAAACCTAGGCATGAGGCACCTCGTTTGAACGGATATCAATAAAGAATTCTCGATCTACGTACTTGGAGGAGAGTGGGCCCTTGGCCCTTCCTAAAAAAAACCCTCCAACTTTTCAGCACTAATCATGACCCAGTGAAACTGTCTAAACTGAGCATTTTCAAAGGCGTACACCCCTTTTTCGACCTTTTCCCAAACGTGTTCCATTCCGCTTGCAATTTATAGACATATGACTTGATTAAGAGGACACAGTGGATGTTTTTAGAAGCCACTTTTGGGTCCTAGCTACCTTCAATACAAAAGTAACCAGAAAGCCAAGAAGACAGCCAAGACATCAGGGATTTCTCTAAAGTTTAACGCTTTGAAGTCTTTTATCTATGGGATTGTTAAGTCAATGGCCTAACATTTTCAAATGTCAAGCGGATCTCAGCACTTCGAGTCTGCAGTCACCTCCCCAAAAACCCACCACAAAAGTTAGAAGTTGAATCGTGGCGATCAATCCCATGTGAAAAGAAAAATTTCATGTTTCAAGTCCCAAAATTTCCGTTTTTTCTACCCAATTACAGCCTACGATCCGTTGGCTCTAGCATCGCTGTTAGCCGTGTGTATCTCTAAGAGTAAACCTCCTTATGCGCGTACTATGTCATTGGAGGGTTAAAAAGGTCCAACTAATCCTCGATTTCCAACGCTGTCGTTTCTTGACTGATATTACCGCAGTCAAATTTATTTCGCTGAAGAGAGGTAAGAATTTAATTCACATTTTATAAGACAATCAAGAATCGTATCTCCAGCAAAAATAATTTTCGTTATTAAGAGAGTTAAAAGATTTCGTTGAAGAAATTTCCACTGTGTGGAAGTTTCTTTGTGAAACTAGAATGATGAATTTAATGGTACAATTTTAATGATGATTACACCTCTTTTTGAGAGAGTTTCTTCCTTTTTAAAAGTTAAACTAATGTCTCTGGTACTAGGTTTTGATGGGCAAATGTAAAATAAGAGAATTTAACATATTTGGGATTAGCACGAAAAATGGATTCTTTTTTTTTTTGCATACACTGCATTTAAATTTCCGAATTTTCAGTTTGTATTGGCAACAATCGCTCTTTACTTACCGTCCATTAACATGACAGTTTGGTAAACAATGTAATAAGAAATACAGCAATGAAACTAAAGACCAGAAGGTAGCAGATGATTGATAAAGCACAAAAAAATTCATTTATTTTACATAAAAAAATTAAATACATTTTTTCGCCCTGTGTTTTCCTACAGCAGAAGTGAATAATCAATGTAGTGTTTATCTTAAGGGCGTCACCTTCATGTTCCTAATATAGTGAAGAAAAACAAAATCATTACATAACCAATTTTGCAAGGTGATATACTGCTCTATTTTTTAACTAAGAAAATTACTCAACCGGCTAAAAGAGTAAAAACTAGAAATATTTCAAATTTCTTGCCCAACGAGATATTTTTCCACTGCTATGAAATGTTACGAGTGTGATTATCTTTGATTCGACAACCTCGACGATTCAAGGAACGTAAATATTTTATTAGATATTTATTATATCTTAACGTTTAGAAATAAAATATAAATTGATTAAGACAAATACAATTTTAGAAACTAATGAAGACGACGAACTAAATGAATTAATTAAGCTTGGATATTTAGGTTTTACGTTCAGGAGCCTTTATCAACAAGAAAAAGACCAGAAAATAACTACAACATACCCTAGGTTACACATATATACTTTTTTTTAAAGTATCGCAATAATAGTAATAATAATAAACAGAAAATCATATTTGAAAACTGATTTTGTACAATAATTATTATAGAGGGACCACGCTGGATCATTATTCACATCCGGATCTAAGTGGTGAAAATCTCAAAATAAACAAATTGTGTTCTTCAGTAATTAAATAAAAAAAAAACTAGTTTTAGTAAGGAGCGACATTAAAACTTAAAACGAACATAAATTACTCCCTATATGAAATGGGTTGTCCCCTCCTCAACGCCTCGCTCTTTACGCTAAAGCTTTTAATTGTTTTGAAAAGTAGAATTGTGGTAAAGAGTCAAACTTTAGCGTAAAGAGGGAGGGATTGCGGAGGGGACAACCCATTTCATATACGGAGTAATTTCTGTTCGTTTTAAGTTTTAATGTCGCTCCTTACTTTCAGTTAAAAAAAAACTAGTTTTTTTTATTTAATTTCTGAACGTTTTTGAATTAATGCATGTTTGGTTTTGGCTCTCCGCACATAAATTATTAAAATGAAATTTGTATATTAATTCTTTTTTTGGCTAAATGGCTTCCCCTTACTTTTGATCAGACGATTTTGAGAAAAAAGGGGTGGGGAAGGAGGCCTAGTTGCCCTCCAATTTTTCGGTTACTTAAAAAGGCAACTAGAACTTTTAATTTTTAACGACGTTTTTATTAGTAAAAAATATACGTAACTTAAGAATTAACTTACGTAACAAACTTTTATATTCTTATATTTTTATTATGCATACGAGAGGGTTTGTACCCTCGTTAATACCTCGCTTTTTACATTAAATCATACGTTTTGTCCCAATTCTTTAAGAGTGACCCCTGAATCAGAAAGGCCGTAGAATAAATAGTCGAAATTACTAAAAATACTTTAGCATAAAGAGCGAGGTATTTATCTCCTCCTAAATACCTCGCTCTTTATGCTAAAGTATTTTTAGAACCCCTCATATGCGGAATAATCTCTGTTCGTTTTAAGTTTCAATGCTACTCCTTACTTTCAATTGAAAAAACGTTTTCATGTTTATTTTTTCATTGTTTTTTTATAGTAATGCTAGAAAATCCTGCGCCCTTTTCATTGAATTTTTCGTCCCCCATGACATATTCCTCCAAGGAAAGATCCTCCCACATACCCCTCCCCTCAACCCCACCCCCCAAACCAAAAAAAACCCCCTGAAAAACGTCTGTACATTTCCCAATAACCATTACTGTATGTAAACACTGGTCAAAGTTTGTAACTTGCAGCCCCTCGCCCAGGAATTGTGGGGGAGTAAGTCATTCCTGAAGAAATAGTTCTTATGGTTTTAAAATATGCGGAACAAAATGGCTATCTCAAAATTTTTATCCGTTTACTTTGGGAAAAATGAGCGTGGGAGGGGGCGTAGGTGCCCTCCAAGTTTTGGTCACATAAAAAGGGCACTAGAACTTTTCATTTCCGTTAGAATGAGCCCTCTTGCGACATTCTAGGACCACTTAGTCGATAAGATGACCCCTGAAAAAAACATAAATAAATAAACACGCACCCGTGATTTGTCTTCTGGCAAAAAAATACAAAATTCCACATTTTTTTAGATAGGAGCTTGAAATTTTTGCTATAGGATTCTCTGATACACCGAACGCGGTGGTGTGATTTAAGATTCTATGACTTTTACGGGGTGTTTCCCCCTGTTTTCCAAAATAAGGCAAATTTTCTCATTCTCGTAACTTTTGATGACAAAGATTAAATCTGATGAAATTTATATATGTAGAATCAGTATGAAAATTCGATTCTTTTGATGTATCTTTTAGCATCAAAATTCCGTTTTTTAGAGTTTTGTTTACTATTGAGCCGGGTCGCTCCTTACTACAGTTCGTTACCACGAACTGTTTGATAGAAAAAGAAAAATTATAGCCTAATGCCTTCTTAAAGAAAAAGCTAAAGAAAAAAGTAAAATATCAGAGCTGAACGACAAGGGAAAATGCTATATGAGAGGCTTTTAGCTATTTTGAATAGTAGTTGAGTTAAGTGAATCAAGCTTTTAAGAATGGAGCCAAAACCTAAATTATGGCCTGGAAAGGTTTTTCAAAGGTAGTTGGGAAGGTTTAACTATTTTGAATAGTAGTTGAGTTAAGTGAATCAAGCTTTTAAGAATGGAGCCAAAACCTAAATTATGGCCTGGGAAGGTTTTCTGAAGGTAGTTGGGAAGGTTTAGCTATTTTGAATAGTAGTTAACTTAAGTGAATCAAGCTTTTAAGAATGGAGCCAACACCTAAATTATGGCCTGGAAAGGTTTTCTGAAGGTAGTTGGGAAGGTTTAGCTATTTTGAATAGTAGTTGAGTTAAGTAAATCAAACTTTTAAGAATGGAGCCAAAACCTAAATAATGGCCTGGGAAGGTTTTTGAAGGTTCAAATGCATCCTTTTCCCCTCCATGGGGCACGGACCTTTGGTAAGCTTTGCCAAATTAAGTGTTTTAGAAATGAAACTTCCACACATAAATCTACACCACAAATGAGAGTAACGTTATTACGTTTTACGTTAGTAACGTTATTACGTCAAGACGTTTAACGTCTTGATTAATTTATTAGCTACGATATGAACATATTTCTCGATGTGCCTTTTAACATTCATTCAAATATTCTAATCGCTAACCTCAATATATACGACGTTCAACCTCCCTAATGGGACCAGATAGAGCCCTAGGCTATAAATAAAAATGTTTTGTTCTTATTTCTTAAGCTGTTGAATCAAAATGCCAAATGCAGCCAATTTGAAAAAAATTAGAAAACCTTTGTAAATAACCTAGGCATTGGCTTACATTTGGATTAGGTAGGTGGACGGACTGGGACACAATTATAATGTCAATAAATATTATATCTGGAAATAGTACTGAAAGGAGAACCGAATGGTATATTTCTTTTATCTGACTTCTGTTCTAAGTTAAAATCAAAAATAACAACTTTTAATGTCATTGCCATGATCAACCTGCCGTGGCCTAGCATATATATTTTACTATTTGGCTCGTAGGTGCTCCGCCTAGGAAAAGTCTATTTATGAAAGACCAAGGCTATGCTGCTTCTAACAAAACAAACTGACTCAGCCTTTTGGAAAAAAGGCCCAGTCTTTTCAAAACTAAGCCTTGCCTAATAGTTTTACCCTCATTCCCAATTTCTTCTTTAACATTTATCCCATTATTTAATCATCGAAACTACAGCAGCCAACTCGTGAGGTTTTTGTGAACTTTTGAGTCTAAAATGGCGTGATTTACTACTACTAATACTAACAACTCACCGCAGCACCAGGCCGCCTGAGGCCAACACAGCTACGCATGCTCCTCCTCCAGTCAAAGCCTCCCTCGTTTCACCCTCCAATTCCCCCTTAAATTTTTCTTTACACATTCTACCACCCGAACAACAGACGGCTTGCTTTCCGTTTTGCCCAAGACTGTTGGCCGACAATGACATTCTTCGGCAATCTATCATCCTTCATCCGCAGTACGTGCCCTAGCCATCTCAACCTGTCTCTCATTACAGCCCTAGAAAGCGGGATTGAACCACACTTTTCGTACAGTCTACTGTTTGAATTACGGTCAGTCTGCCAAGTACCTGCACAATCCGTGGGCAATTTCTCCAGAAAAGGACTAACAAATCTTCATCCGTTTTTCACAGTGCCCATGCTTCAAAACCATATTTAACCACTGTCATCACTGTAGCTTCCAATATTCTAACCTGGTTTGTTGCAAAGTCGATTTTGCAATACCCATTCTGATCGTTTCAGCCTATGTCAGCAATTTAGATGCAGTTTATCAATCCAATTTATAGATGTTTTTACGAACTCGGACGATAATTTGGAAAATCAAATACATTTTACCAGAATTGCACACGAAGTTGCGAAAACTGCATTTATGGCCAAATAATAGCTGCTGCACGCGAAAAATATAACAAGTGGGCAAAAATATACTAAAAAAGGAAAAAAAAATAACTGAAAAAACTGTATTATGTTATTATTATTATGTTTATTATATGTTTATTATGTTTATAATTATTGTATTATGTATATGTTTGCCAAAAGTGCCAACGACACTAAACACAAATCCTCAACTCTGTCTACAATAATTCTACTCAACTCTGCAAATTCTACAATGGAATAGCCTAGTTCCGCAACAGCAAGGTTTATTTGGTACGGCTTTTCTGGATTTTTTTTTTTTTTTGCAAAAAAAAAACAATAATTTGCATCTTGTTCTTCAAATCCCATTGTATTTGTCGCAGTAAGATGGCAAACCAGTTCCTTCAATTTTTTTTTTTTTTATTGTTCTTTTTTTAAAGACCTAGTGGATGACAGAAATCTTGAAAAGAGTGTTAAGGTACATCAGTGAAACTTTCAGCGATTGATCTAGTAAAACAATTATGGTTATACTCAAATTAGGAATACGTAACCAACATACACAAAAAATTGTTATTTATCACATCTATTAGGACCAAAGGAACCTCAATTCCGACAAAAAAAAGAAACGAATCTGGTTGTATTGATTTGTGACGTTTTTTTCTTTTTAGTAGCGCCAAAACAGGACTTATTAATGAACTAAAATATAAAAAAAAAGTTTTTTCACCTGAAAGAAAGGAGCTGAATGTCTTAGTTTGACTCTTTCTCGCAGCTCTATTTTTTAAAACAATAGAAAACTTTAGCGTAAAGAGCGAGGCGTTAAGGAGAGGACAGCCCCTTTCACATAGGGAATAATTTCTGTTCGTTTCAAGTTTTAATGTCACTCCTTACTTTCAGTTAAAAAACTTGTTTTTTAATCAATCTGCATGAAAAGCCAAATCCTTTGGATGCATCTATTGTTATCAAAATTCCATTTTATAGAGTTTAAGTTACTTTTGGGCCGAGTCGCTCCTTACTTACACTTTGTTACCACGAATTATTTGATGACCTTGACATGCATTTCATTAAACAAACAAACCGTTAAAAAAATAAAATCAAAAATGGATTATTTTAATAAAAAGGTTGATTAAGATAAGTGCATATTCAAAGGAGACAACAAGATAGTTGTCGGAATGGCTTCAACGTAATAGACGACCAAAACTTTCGCAGATTTTCAATTCATAGCCTACAAATAACAATACCACTCTCCACTCACTCAAAATTCTAGTGAGACTGGTATTATGAATTTACAGCACAATACTATCGGTGATCGAAAATTATAACTGAATATTCGATTTATGTCCAAATTTAATTACTATCTAGCATTTTAAATCTTAAGCAGAAACAATGGCATCAATTAGGGACAGGGGGCGTTGGTCCCCCTAAATTTTGAAGCCTTTTTTGGTGTTCTCACTGAAATTGCCTTTTTGGTATTTTCATTAAAAATAAGAAAAAACAGCCAAATTGCCCCCTACATTCTGAAAAATACGTTCCCCCTGATTTTCGTGAATTGTTAACAATGGTCAGAAAAACAGATTAAAAACTACAAAGTTTCCAAAAGTAACAAATAATAAAAATATATCAACTAAAACCGAATAGAAAATGTTTCATAAAAAACTAGATACATAAACGTTTGGCCTTAGAAGGTTTAGGGAACGGTACCATACTCCCGTTCAATGTGATTTTTGTTCGTTTTAAGTTTGAATTATTCATCTTTTTTTATCATTTATTCATCTTAAGCAGAAGGTCTGCCGGTACTTAGGTGTCCCAGCGACCACATTTTGTTTTTATCTGTATTGAAACCGGTTTTCAATGTCCACTCAGATATAATCAGCTTACCCTGAGCGAGATTGCGGCATGCTTTCCATAATTCTCTGTTGTATTTTCCATAATTTTGTTACTAAAGTCTTATATTTTCTTCATATTTTGGGAAATTTCATTAGCATTAACCTAACTTCACTTCTTTGGTGTGATCGCTATAGCAGTTAAGTGCCGGTCTATATGTTATCTTTGTTCATTGATTGTTCAATTTTATCTGTTCGTCAATTTTATAAGTTCAAATGACTTTACCTCTCCTCGTCTCAGGTTTCAATATGGCTTTTAAATTTTTTTTAAAAATCTTTATTGAAGAATGTTATTTTAATTAATGAACAAACAAAGCGACCAAGCCTTTGAAAACTGTTGATTTTACGATTTTTCGTAGCACAAAATTCCTTCTCGTCATTGTCTAAATAAATCAGTCACTTCAAATTGACCAAAAAGATGTTTATTCAAAGTTGAATGATCTGGATTATCGTAATATCCTTACGCTAACCAGAAAAGGAACGGTAATCAACCATCTGTTTATGACACATAAGCACCCACCTTTTTTCGATATTATGAAGAATGGTGAAGATGGCCATCTTTTAGTATATCATACAAGTATATCTTTAAGAATACACAAACAAAATTAACCAAGCCTTTTTTATAGCGTTTTACACCGCAGAATTCCTTCCTGTAGCTGTCTAAATTAGTCAGTCACTTCAAATCGACCAGAAAGATGTCGCTTCAAAGTTGAATGATCTGAATTATCGCGATCCCATGACGCTAATCAAAACAGGTACGGTAATCAACCATCTGTTCAAAAGCACCCACTTTTTTCACATTATGAAACATGACGAAGATGACGGTCTTCAATTATGTCTTCAACGGTTAAAATACCTTTGAGGTAAATGAGAAAAGTATGGAAATAAAATTAACTGCTTTACTGAGAAACCATTTCCCGTCAAATTGATTGCAGTATTCCCCTCCAACCAAACAAAGGTTTTTGAAAAAATCAGAGATATCAAGAACTTCTAAGATTTTAGTTGAATGACTTGAATTTTGTACGAAAAAAAAGGCTAAATCTACCTGCAACCTCACTCAGTTATTAAAAGGATCTTTAACAAGCTTCCGCAGTTTTTTTTATCCTTTTCAAATAAAACAATGGTGTCAATTTACGGAAACCTGCTGCGGTGGGGAAGGATGTAGGCTAGTTTTTTCAAATCTGGGTGGTAGTTATGCCCCCTTGCTCCCCCCCATTGACACCTCTGAATACAAATTAGAAAGTGATATATCGTGGTTAGAAATATCAGTGGTTTTCATTCATGAGTAATTTCTCGATGAATCGAACTCAATGAATTTACCCGTGGATAAAAACCACTGAAAATATCTTTCTCAATTCTAAATTATATTCGAAAGATTTTGAAAGAAAAATCCGAGAGTTTATTCAAGGTGTAAACATTCCTTTCTAACAGCAAATAAGTAACAATCACAATTCCAAATCCAAGTATTATTATTACAATTTGAAAAACTACAACAGCAATACAGCCGAGCGTCCGAATCAACAGAAACCGAACACGTATCGTAAAATTACGTCAATGCTGGTTACGTCCGCCCTCCGCTACTGACTGCTAATGAATCCACTACCGGCTTAAGGGCTTAAGCATCAGAATCTCACATATATTTCAACAAATTACAATTACTGAGCTAGGAAAAATAGGCAGGTGTAGGAATCAATACTACATTTTAATTAGGATTAAATTCAAAATGCAAGTTTTTGCAACTGGAAGTAAAGAGAGGGGGAATTCTGTCCTTTATATTACCCTTCTTTAAGCTGATGTTTGATGAGTGAGATCCTTAGAATATTTTAGAGAAACCTACAATAAATCTAATCCATTGGTCTTTGCAAGTGGCTTATATGCCGATTGCCTCTCAAAACATCTGAACTGCCATTTTACATATTTAAAACAAATCTAAAAAAAAACTAGCACTTTCATTTATTGAAGCTCTAAAATTTAAACTTTCTGTTTCGGAGTAGATGTTCTAAGAAAAAATAAAATTACTAGGGAAGCAAAAAATACATATAGATTTAATGATGATTAAAAGAACACAGATGGAAACGAATTTGGTTGTTTTAAATACGTTTGGCTGATCTTACTTCTGAGTTTAAATTTACTTATACGATGGTACAATTTGAAACATTACCCTTATGAATTCGTATAAGCTATCGATTTCAATATTTTTTTACGTTAAGATTAATTCCAGTCTTAAAATACATAGATATGTAGATTTATTTATATGCGATAAATAAACAATAAAAGCAAATGCGCCAAGGCTATATGGCCGAGAATGCAGAAAAAAATTTAGATGCTTGTGTATTATACCGACCACACTATTATTCTTGATCTGTAATAAAAACTGGTCTCTCTGTGTCCACTCCGAGATATTTAGCTTAGCCTGAATGAGATAAACTACTATTCCAGTATATTTTAACTAAAGACTTAATATAGAGGCTAGAGTTTAACTGTTTAATATAATACATTCTGGGTGGCCTGCTTTCCATGATTCTCTGTTGAAGTTTCCATAATTTTGTTAATAAAGTATTATTTTTTCATCATAATTTGGTATATTTCATTAGGATTAACCTAACTTCATTTCTTTAGTGTTGTCGCTATAATACACTAGTACCGAAAATAACTAAAAAGGAAAATGATAAGCAGTCGCTCTCCAGTAACTACCAGCCGAAACCAAGCCAGAGTAAAAAGCCATGCGTAATAAAGAATACAGCCCAATTCCAACTTGGATCATAATATTAAACTATTTATTGAAGGATGGAGAGTTTGGAGGCGTAAAAATATGTCTTTAACGCCATCGTTGCTCAAATGTTAATTTTGAATATTTAATATTAACTGGGACGGGAAAGCAATTTTCATTAGGGAGGTTAGGGGAGTTAGGGTTCTAACCCCCCTAGCCCCCCTGGATACGGCCTTGCCAGTGGCCCTGTTCTGTAGCATTAATTTTATGTGAGTCGGCCACAGAGCCTGGGTAGTATTACACTTAGTCTGTATTGATCAAACACTGTAGGCCATTTCCTCTAGTAGCTTTAATTTTTGAAGCATTTAGAAATCAATAAAGCGATCTTGGAAACTCCTACTATCTTCTTTCTCTGCTTAATTTCTCGACAATACACTTTTTTAATTGCTTTGAAGATGAAAGAATTTGATTCAAAATTTCACTCTCAGTAACAAAAACAAGTAGCGACACAAAAGATCAGTATTATCTTTGTTTGCACATAATATGGGTACTTCATGCTTTTAGTTTGAAAAGAATTTCACTGGAATTCCATAGTAAATTCCAGAATATCTTGCTTCGTCTTTAAAATCTTAAGAGAAGCAGATCAGCTTGGCTAGTCAATAGTGAGGAACAAACAACTGTTTCATTATCCGTTGGTCAGCAGAAAAGACCAAGGTTATAAATGAGGTTTCGGCTACAACAGTATGTACAAAAAAAATATTATACGCCTATCTTCTTTTATACTTTGTTACGAATCAAATATCTAAGCTCACAATCGGGAAAAATATTCCAATTCCGCCACTATGGGCGTTGTGGCAAATAAAACGTATTCCAAAATGTTCAAGAGAAGTAAAAACGCGCTGTTACATCTTAAGATTAAAGTTATAAGGTTTGGTGGGAGAAACTAGCTTTGGGCCAACGAAAGTAACTTAATATTTAATTGGTACTTAAGAATTTTAGGTTGTTGATTACAAATCTGAGGCTAATATTCCAATAGAGAAGTAAAATATTAAAGTATATATTTCCCATATAATATTCGATGTGACCAAACTTGGTAGGTAAGTTTCTATTATACATCAATCAAAAGTTGAATAAGAGTGTCCTTTTAATATATATATATATATATATATATATATATATATATATATATATATATATATATATATATATATATATATATATATATATATATATATATATATATATATATATATATATATATATATATATATATATATATACATATATAAATATATAGATATATATATAAACTGAACTTGTTGGGTCGGTACAGCAACACCAATAATGTATACGAGTAAAAGAAAACTGGACTAGTTGGGTTGGTACAGCAACACTAATGGTGTAAAAAGAGTAAAGAAAACTGGACTAGTTGGGTCGTTACAGCAACACCAATAATAGTAACGAGTAGAAAAAAACTGGACTAGTTGGGTCCGTACAGCAACAACAATAATATAAACGAGTAGAAAAAAACTGGACTGGTTGGATCGGTACAGCGAAACCAATTATGTAAACGAGTACAAAAAAACGAACTAGTTCGATCGGCAGAGGATTAGAGTCTGACTCTTGTAGATACCAAAAAAATTTATATATAAATCAAACTGTGAAAGCAAAGGTTTTCCATGAAAAGCAAAGCAAAAATCGAAAAATTAAACGGAAACAAATCACCCAATGTAAGATGCCTAACTTAAAATGAGTAAAAATTGTATAAATGAATAAATAAAACCTAAAAGAAAACAAAATTACAATGAACAACGAGGTATAACTTGAAAAATCCCATATTACCCAATGTAATCAGAACCCAAAAAGGCGTGAACGTCAGTTACAGCTCCCTAAAACAAAATAAGTTTTGAACGATTTGGACTTATTCAAACATTCAAAAAACAAATGCTGCTCAAAGTTTCAGGTTTTTCTCAATATTTGTACATTTGTGACCATCAGGTTGGTTGTATAAATCTAAGAACGTACGTCATTAAAATTCTTCGATGTTTTCTTCCCTTCAAGTCCCTTTACCTAAATGTATAGAAACTCAATTCGCTGAATCAAGCTTTTAATTTAATCTATCTATTCATTTTTCAATAAAACGTGAATGACAATTTAGCTTTCCAAGAGGTTTAGGCAGCGTTGATTAGTTACTAATTTGTAGGGATTTCTGTTCATTTTAAGATTGATGTCGCTGCTCATTGTAATTTATTTTTAATTTTAGGTTCCATTTCTTGAGTCATAGTAATTCCTGCTCGATTTAACTTTTGACTTTGATTTTTGCTTCTCATAGGAAAACTTCTTTTAAACATTTAATTGGCAAACAAAATTTAAAAAACGTATATTCCGTTTTACAGAAATCCTCCTTTTTCCTTGTGTTTGCCCATTTCGTCACATACAATAAAGGTTAACAATACAAAAAATTTGTTATGAAATATCTGATTTGAGTAGGACTCAAACCCATTGATAGCGCAACTAACGAGGACCCAAAACCCCCAGGAATTTTAAAACACAATAACTTAGCATTGTCTGAACTATGTTTTAGATTTCTTTCAAGCTAAGATAGATCTTAACAATATCAAACAAGAGCTAAGAGCTCATATGGCACTTGTGACGAGGCGAGAAGAGCTAAGAGCCAAGAGATCATATGGTATGAGCTCTAACAAAATTCTATGAATCAATAGATTGATTTAAAAAGGAAAATAAGAGGCTTAATGCCGGTCAAGATTTAAAATAAGAGCTCTGAGTCACAAAGTCCCTCTAAATATCAAAATTCATTAAGATCCGATCACCCACTCGTAAGTTATAAATACCTAATTTTTTCTAATTTTTCCTCTCCCTTTTGCCCCCCCCCAGATGGTCGAATCTGGGAAAACGACTTTATCAAGTCAAATTGTGCAGCTCCCTGACACGCCTACCAATTTTCATCGCCCTAGCACGTCCAGAAGCACCGAACTCGCCAAATCACTGAACCCCTCCCACCAACTCCCCCAAAGAGAGCGAATCCAGTACGATTCTGTCAATCACGTATCAAGGACATTTGTTTATTCTATCCACCAAGCTTCATCCCGATTCCTACACTCCAAATGTTTTTCCAAGATTTCCCCCTCCAAATCCCCACAATGTCAAAAGATATCCGGTCCAGTTATGTCAGTCACGTATCTTAGACAGGTTTCTATTCTTCCCATCCAGTTTCATCCTGATCTCACCGCTT
Source organism: Artemia franciscana (assembly GCF_032884065.1). Classification (NCBI taxonomy): domain Eukaryota; kingdom Metazoa; phylum Arthropoda; class Branchiopoda; order Anostraca; family Artemiidae; genus Artemia; species Artemia franciscana. The sequence goes on from NC_088877.1 coordinate 21,114,873, forward strand.
TAAGTATTTTCTAAGATTTCCGGTCCCCCCAACTGCCCCCCCCCCAATTACGCTTGATCCGGTTGAGATTTAAAATAAGATATCGGAGTTACGAGGTCCTTCTAAATATGAAGTTTCATGAAGATCCGATCACTCCTTCGTAAGTTAAAAATACGTCATTTTTCTTATTTTTCAGAATTACCCCCCCCCCCCCCCCACAATTGAGCGGATCCGTTCCAATTATGTAAATCACGTATGCAAGACTTCTGCTTATTTTTCCAACCAAGTTTCATCCCGATCACTCCAATCTAAGCGTTTTCCATGATTTTAGGTTCCCTCCAAACTCCCACCAATGTCATTAGATCTGGCCCGGATTTAACATAAAAGCTTTGAGACACGATATCCTTCTAAATATCAAATTTCATTGAGATCCGATTGCTCGTTCGTAAGTTAGAAATACCTCATTTTTCTAATTTTTCAGAATTAACCCCCCCCCCCACTACCCCAAAGAGAGTGGATCCGTTCCGTTTATGTCAATTATGTATCTAGGACTTGTGCTTATTTTTCCCACCAAGTTTCATCCCGATCCCTCCACTCTAAGTGTTTTCCAATTTTTAGGTTTCTCCCTCCCAACTCCCCCCCCCAATGTCACTAGATCCGTTCGGGTTTAAAATAAGAGCTCTGAGCCACGATATCAGAAATACCCTCCCCCCCCAACTACCCAAAAGAGAGCGGATCCGTTCCGTTTATGTCAATCATCTATCTAGGACTTGTGTTTATTTTTCCCACCATGTTTCATCCCGATACCTCCACTCTAAGTGTTTTCCAAGTTTTAGGTTTCCCCCTCCCAACTCCCCGCCTCCATCACCAGATCCGGTCGGGATTTAAAATAAGAGCTCTAAGACACGATATCCTTCTAAACATCAAATTTCATTGAGATCCGATCACCCGTTCGTAAGTTGAAAATACCTCTTTTTTCTAATTTTTAAGAATTACTCCCCCCCCAACTACCCCAAAGAGAGCAAATCAGTTCCGAGTATGTCAATCATGTATCTGGGACTTGCGCTTATTTTTCCCATCAAGTTTCATCCCGATCCCTCCACTCTAAGTGTTTTCCAAGATTTTAGGTTTCCCCCCTCCAACTCCCCCCAATGTCATCAGACCCAGTCGGGATTTAAAATAAGAGCTCTGAGACACAATATCATTCCAAACATCAAATTTCATTAAGATCCAATCACCCGCTCATAAGTTAAAAATACTTCATTTTTTCTATTTTTTTCCGAATTAACCGGCCCCCACTCCCCCCCCCCCAGATGGTCAAATCGGGAAAACGACTATTTCTAATTTAAACTGGTCCGGTCCCTGATACGCTTGCCAAATTTCATCGTCCTAGCTTACCTGGAAGTGCCTAAAGTAGCAAAACCGGGACCGACAGACAGACCGACAGACCGACAGAATTGGCGACTGCTATATGTCACTTGGTTAATACCAAGTGCCATAAAAAAGCAACAAATATCAACTTCTACTGCTATAAACAAAAAATTTAAATGCATTGAATGTACTAACAACATCAGAAAATGGACTTACCTCTAGATAAGTTTCGAGCGAATGAAATGCATAATCTAGAAGAGGCCTTTCTTCTTCTAGGAACTTGCCAGCTCGCCCATTGGATGGTGGGAAGAAAAGCCCATAGTTGAAGCTCTCTTTTAACTCCTTAAAAAGAATAATACTGTAAATATTGGGATACTATGCTACTTGTACTATCAATATCTCGTCATAGCCATGAGCCACATGCAAGGCCGTATCCAGAGGGGGGGGGGTTACGGGATTCCAGCCATCCCCCAAGTTTTGTCTGACTATTAAAAACGTAACAAAATGCACATAAACAAATTTTTGATGCGTTTTCTAAGATTTTTTTTAACCCTAACCACCCCCAAACAAGAATGATGGATACTCCCTTGGCAAGATGCTAACTGATTCTTGCTCAAGGTTACTCCCCAATTCAATTCTATTCAACGCTTGTACTATTAATCTTTGTCATTTGACCAATCTACAAATCACTTGCTGACCTTTCAGTACTTCATCTAATCGTGTTACGGGGTCTAGTGCAACTACCTACGCGGTTTGGTCTTTTTACCCTGATTAATTAGAACAAGAGCTAAGAGCTCATATGGCACTTGTGACGAGGTCAGAAGAGCCAAGAGCCAAGAGCTCATATGGCATGAGTTGTAGCAAATTCTAAGAATCAATAGATTTATTTAAAAGGAAAATCAGAGGCTTAATGCCGGTCGGGATTTAAATTAAGAGCTCTGAGACACAAGGTCCGTCTAAATATCAAAATTCATTAAGATCCGATCACCCACTCGTAAGTTAAAAATACCAATTTTTTTCTAATTTTTCCTCTCCTTTCAGTCCCCCCCCAGATGGTAAAATCGGGGAAAACAACTTTATCAAGTCAATTTGTGCAGGTCCCTGACATGCCTACCAATTTTCATCCCCCTAGCACATCCAGAAGCAACAAACTCCCCAAAGCACTGGACCCCCCTTACTCCCCCAAAGACAGCGGATCCAGTCCAGTTACGTCAATCACGTATCTACGATATTTGCTTATTCTACCCACCAAGTTTCATCCCAATCTCTCCACTGTAAGCGTTTTCCAAGATTTCTGTTTTTCCCCTTCAACTCTCCCTGATGTCACCAAATCTGGTCGGGATTTAAAATAAGAGCTCTAAGAAATGAGTTCCTTCTAAATATCAAATCTCATTAAGATCTGGTCACCCGTTCTAAGTTAGAAATACCTCAATTTTTCTATTTTTTCGAATTCACACCCCCCTCCCAACTCCCCCAAAGAGAGCGAATCCGTTCCAATTATGTCAATCACGTATCTAGAACTTCTGCTTATTCTCCCCATCAAGTTTCATTCATATCTCTCCAATCTAAGTGTTTTCCAAGATTTCCGGTTTCCAAGATTTCTGTTTTCCCCTCTTCAGCCCCCTATGTCCCCGGATCAAATTCGAATTGAAAATGGAAGATCTCAGACATAAGATCTTTCTATATATCATGTTTCATTAAGATCCGATCACTCATTCGTAAGATAAAGAAAACTGAATTTTCACGTTTTCTATGATTTCCAGTTTCCCCCTCCAACTCCCCCAATGTTACCGGATCTGGTCGTGATTTATAATAATATCTCTGAAGCACAAGATCCTTCTAAATATCAAATTTCATTAAGATCTGATCACCCATTCGTAAGTTACAAATGCCTCATATTTTCTAATTTTTCTCAAATACCCCCCCCCAACTTCCCCAAAGAGAGCGGATCCAGCCTGGTTGTGTCAGTAACTTATCTTGGACTTGTGCATATTCTTCCCACCAAGTATCATCCTGATCTCTCCACTCTAAGCGTTTTCCGAGATTCACGGTCCCACCAACTCTCCCCAATGACACTGGATCCGGTCGAGAATTAAAATAAGAGATTTGAGTTACGAGGTCCTTCTAAATATGGAATTTCATTAAGATCCGATCACTCCTTCATAAGTTGAAAATACCTCATTTTTTCTAATTTTTCAGAATTAACCCTCCACCCAACTCCCCCGAAGAGAGCGGATCCGTTCCGGTTATGTCATTCACGTGTCTAAGACTTGCGCTTATTTTCCCCACCAAATATCATCCCAATCCCTCTACTCTAAGCGTTTTCCAAGATTTTTGGGTTCTCCGCTCCAACTCCCCCCAATGTCACCGGATCCGGTCAGGATTTAAAATAAGAGCTCTGAGACAGGATATTCTTCTAAATATCAAATTTCATTAAGATCCGATAACACGTTCGTAAGTTAAAATACCTCATTTTTTCTAATTTTCCAAATTAACCGTCCCCCACTCCCCCCCCAGACGGTCAAATCGGGGAAACGACTATTTCTAATTTAATCTGGTCTGGTGCCTGATACGCCTGCCACATTTCATCGTCCTAGCTTATCAGTAAGTGTCCAAACTAGCAAAACCGGGACCGACAGACAGACAGACAGACAGACCGACAGAATTTGCGATCGCTATATGTTACTTGGTTAATACCAAGTGCCATAAAAAACAAGAGCTAAGAGCTCATATGGCACTTGTGACGAGGTCGGAAGAGCCGAGAGCTCATATGGTACGAGGTCGGAAGAGCCAAGAGCTCATTTGGACGAGGTCGGAAGAGCCGAGAGCTCATATGGTACGAGGTCGGAAGAGCCAAGAGCCAAGAGCTCATTTGGCACTTGTGAGAAGGTCAGAACCTAAAGTTAAACTTTATAGCACAAGATCCTTCTAAATATCAAATTTCATTAAGATCTGGTCACCCTTTCGTAAGTTACAAATACCTCAATTTTCAAAATTACCTCCCCCCTCCCAATTCCACCAAAGAGAGCAGATCCGGTCCAGTTATGTCAGTCACGTATCTTAGACACGTTTCTATTCTTCCCATCCAGTTTCATCCTGATCTCACCGCTTTAAGTATTTTCTAAGATTTCCGGTCCCCCCAACTGCCCCCCCCCCCAATTACGTTTGATCCGGTTGAGATTTAAAATAAGATATCAGAGTTACGAGGTCCTTCTAAATATGAAGTTTCATGAAGATCCGATCACTCCTTCGTAAGTTAAAAATACGTTATTTTTCTTATTTTTCAGAATTACCCCCCCCCCCCCCGCAATTGAGCGGATCCGTTCCAATTATGTAAATTACGTATGCAAGACTTTTGCTTATTTTTCCAACCAAGTTTCATCCCAATCCCTCCAATCTAAGCGTTTCCCATCATTTTAGGTCTCCCCACCCCAAACTTCCCCCAATGTCACCAGATCCGGTCAGGATTTAAAATAAGAGCTTTGAGCCACGATATCCTTCTAAAAATCAAATTTCATGGAGATCCAATCACCCGTTCGTAAGTTAAAAATACCTCATTTTTTCTAATTTTTCAGAATTAACCCCCCCCCCCAACTACCCAAAAGAGAGCGGATCCGTTCCGTTTATGTCAATCATCTATCTAGGACTTGTGTTTATTTTTCCCACCATGTTTCATCCCGATCCCTCCACTCTAAGTGTTTTCCAAGTTTTAGGTTCCCCCTCCCAACTCCCCGCCCCCATCACAAGATCTGGTCGGGATTTAAAATAAGAGCTCTAAGACACGATATCCTTCTAAACATCAAATTTCATTGAGATCCGATCACCCGTTCGCAAGTTGAAAATACCTCATTTTTCTAATTTTTAAGACTTACTCCCCCCCCCCAACTACCCCAAAGAGAACAAATAAGTTCCGATTATGTCAATCATGTATCTAGGACTTGCGCTTATTTTTCCCATCAAGTTTCATCCCGATCCCTCTACTCTAAGTGTTTTCCAAGATTTTAGGTTTCCCCCCTCCAACTCCCCCCAATGTCATCAGACCCAGTCGGGATTTAAAATAAGAGCTCTGAGATACAATATCATTCCAAACATCAAATTTCATTAAGATCCAATCACCCGCTCATAAGTTAAAAATACTTCATTTTTTCTATTTTTCCGAATTAACCGGCCCGTACTCCCCCCCCCCCCCAGATGGTCAAATCGGGAAAACGAATATTTCTAATTTAATCTGGTCCGGTCCCTGATACGCTTGCCAAATTTCATCGTCCTAGCTTACCTGGAAGTGCCTAAAGTAGCAAAACCGGGACTTTAGGTTTTCCCCCTCCGACTCCCCCCAATGTCATCAGATCCGGTCGGGATTTAAAATAAGAGCTCTAAGACACAATATCATTCCAAACATGAAATTTCATTAAGATCCAAATACCCGCTGATAAGTTAAAAATACTTCATTTTTTCTATTTTTTGCGAATTAACCGGGCCCCCACTCCCCCCCCCCAGATGGTCAAATCGGGAAAACGACTATTTCTAATTTAATCTGGTGCGGTCCCTGATACGCTTGCCAAATTTCATCGTCCTAGCTTACCTGGAAGTGCCTAAAGTAGCAAAACCGGGACAGACAGACCGACAGACAGACAGAATTGGCGACTGCTATATGTCACTTGGTTAATACCAAGTGCCATAAATACATTCCGAAAAAAGCTTTTCGAAAATATGTAGAGAGCAATGTTTAAGCCAAATTAACGTCACATAATAGGTCAAAGCTCGAACAAACAGAAAGTATTACGAATCAATAATCGAAACCTAAAACGAACATAAACTAAACAAAATAATCATAGTAACTGAAAAATAACAGACATTACTATGAATGTATAAATTAAACATAAACGAACAGAAATTCAAACGAATAATCAAGTTACCCCCAAAACGACCAGAATTTACTAGTATTTAGGGTAGGGCTACGGTCTCTTGAACACTCTAAAGGCTAGACTGTCATTGAACTTTTCTAAAAACGAAATATATTTTAAAAAGTTGCAACGCTAGAACATGAGGAAATAAGTTTCAAGTCGATTCGAAAAAGAAAAACTGTTGGCCCTTTTCAGACTTCCTAATAGATATTAACAGAAAAAATAATCTTTTTGCCTTTTTTTTGGGCTCAATTTTTGGGCAAGCCAATACTATTTTTAAATTGTCTTGTTTTTTTAGATTCTTCTTAGATCAAGGACCTAAGAATACAAGTTTCGAGCCAATAAAGGAAAATGTGTTTTGACCCATTCAGGCTGCATTTCTGGGGAGCCAGTGCCCCAGTTGGAAAAATAATTTGTACATTAGGGTTCCCTAAGCCTACAGACTTATGGACTTGGAGCAGTTTTCAAGCCGATTGGAGAAAAAAACCTCTTTGGTGCTTCTAAAGGCCTCTAAAGGCAGCAAAGACCATTCTGACAAACTTATGAGATCCTCTTGTCCCTAGGAGCTATCCACGAAAGTTTCAAGCAAATCGGACAGGCTGCATCAAATTCATCCACCTCTTTTCTACTATGAAACCAGTCTGCAAGCTGCAAGGGTCATTTCATTCCTGTAGGCATATTTATTGGGCTTTTGTCTATTCTGTTAAAAGGGCTATCTGAACATTCTGATACACAGTCATGGGGGTTATGGGGGTGATCATTAGGCGAGTGGGAGATTGTCAAAACCCCGATCACTTTTAGTCCTTAAAAAAGGCATCCAAACTATCAGTTTTCAATTGAACGACCCTCCTTCCAAATTTCTAAGACCCCCTTTCCATGTCTCTGCATATTTCTTGGCTTTTCGTCTATTCTGTTAAAAGGGCTATCTGAACATTCTGAAACACAGCCATGGGGGTTACAGGGGTGATCACTAGCAAAAAAAGACACGGGTGGGAGATTGTTAAAAACCCGATCACTTGAGACCTTAAAAAAGGCATCAAAACTATCAGTTTTCAATTGAACGACCCTCCTTCCAAATTTCTAGGACCCCCTTTACATATCCCTGTATGCCATGCCCTTTCCATTTCATGTCCACGTGAAGTAGTTGGGATACAAAATAACACCATATGGGAGACACTCTGGTAAGTGGTTGTGGCTTGTTAATAGTAAACACAAAAATTCAAAGCTGTAATATATCAAAATTATTGTCTAAAAAGCACTTTTTAACTTTTCAGGCTCCTGAAAAGAGAAATCACTTAAACACTCCTGGGGGTTGGTATGTTTTCTACATGCATCATGATTATTATCGTCAAAACCGACGTCAGTAAAAAGGTTTGCTTTAGGTCTATGTTAAAAACCCAAGAATATTACAAACTGTGTACTTTTGCTTTTTTATATTTTTATGTTTCCCTCTATAGCTGTAAATAGTTCTATCTGTTTATTTATAAATCATAAAACCGCGATTAGAACTATAGGCACTGAAATAATAAAAGATCTACGTGAGTGGCAATTTTGAACAGTAAATACATCTTTTTTTAATACTTTATTTGGTTTACTCCGAACAAGAAAAAACGAAGGTGAAAATGACAAAGTTCACTCTGTGTATAGTTTAAATGGATATGTAAATCTTAGTTAAACTATCGTACATTCAAGAGATTAAAATATGTCGAAAAAAATGATACCGTCTGTCTTTGTTTGCAATGGAAAGAGAAGTTCGATGGCTACTGAAAGAAAGAAAAGAATGTCCAATTCAAGTACGTACACGGGTAGCATGCGAAGTCGTCATATTCCGACAGGAGGGAGGGAGAAGCAGTAACTTCTGGACACACAATTCGTCTAATTAGTCATCCCATATTTCTTCAATGCTATAAACCATATTGATTGAGCTCTACTCGAGTTAGTTCGTGTCTTAAATCTGGATAGATTCCTTCATCTTTAGCATATAGCAGACCAAAAATCAGATGTAGAAGTATTTCTGAAGATGCTTCTAGGAATACAGTCATCAGCCGTCCTGGGGACAGTTCCACGCATCCTGAGCCGCTCATTCATGATATACACACTGAGTTAGATCGTACTTCTATATTCTCCACATTTTGCTAAGAAACAATAAATTCTCTTAATTCTTAAGATGTTATTCAATTTCCGTAAATATCTTTCTGCAGACTTATTTCTCCCTCATTTAGTTTTTACTTCATTAGCCAAATATTGATCGAAAATGTTTTATATTATTAGACGAGTTTCACTTCTGAAAGACTTTAAAGAATGTTGCTTCTTTATGTCTGTAGAGACTTAGGTCGTATCCCTTGGGCCGAGCCTGTGAGACTGGAAACTCTAATATTTCTCTGTACGTCTCTGGATTCCACGATCAATACATTTGAGCTAAGCATACTTTCTCAGCTTCCTTACTAGTTGGTTTCGAAAGTCAAAGATTTACTCCTTGTTTTAGTTGGAAATTTTTGATATTTGCTAAATTGATTGATGTACCTTTTTTGTATAGCTCTGTTGATATTCTTAAGAGGAAAAATGGCCTCTCTATTGATGTAGAGGAAAGAGAAAAGATTTCCTCCTATACAAAAACATCCCTTAGATTTTGAAATCAGAAACAATGCTATAGCGTTTCCTATAGTAAAGGCCATACGCCTCCAATGTTTAATTTTTTTCCGGAGGTACTTCATATAGAAGGGGTCATCGCATAAACTTCGGAGAGGGCTCATTCGATTGGAAATCGAAAGTTCTAGTCCCTGTTTTAAGAGTCAAAAGTGATCGTATGGCAACTAGCCCCCCACTCCCTTTTTTCACAAATGCGTCTGATAAAAATTTCGAGATAGGCATTTTGCTAAAAATAGTTGAAAGATCTGCAAAAACTCCATTGTCGACATAACCACCCAGGGCCCCGGGGCATGCCTTGTAAGTTAGGCCCTGGGGGCATATATGGTTCTTATGGAAGGAATGCTCGAATAGACTTCAGAGAGGTCTCATTTGATTGGAAATCGAAAGTTCTAGTTCACTTTTTAAGAGTCAAAAGAGATCTGAGGGCAACTATGCCCCCCTCTACACCCTTTTTTTCAAACCCATCCGATAAGAACTTTGAGAGAGCCATTCTTTAGAAATTGCTCGAATATCAAGTAACGAAAACTCCGGGTCGAGACAACCCCCCAGGGCCCGGGGGCAGGCATTGTAAGTTATACCCTGGGGCAATATATGGTTCTTATGGGAGGGATGCTGGTATTAACTTCAGAGAGCTCATTCCATTGGAAAATGAAATTTCTAGTTCACTTTTTAAGAGTCAGATGAGATCTGATGGCGACTAGCCCCCTCCCCCTTCTAGCCCTTTTTTCTTTAAACCCACCCGATACGAATTTTGAGGCAGCCATTTTTTGAAGTAGTTCAAATATCAGATAACCAAAACTTTGGAGTCAAAACAACCTGCCAGAGCCCGGGGGCAAGTGTTTTAAGTTGTACCCCGGAAGCGTATAAGGTTTTTATGTAAGGGGTGGTCATATAAACTTCGAAGGTGGCTCATTTGGTTGGAAACTGAAAGTTCTTGTTCACTTTTTAAGAGTCAAAAGAGATCAGAGCGCAACCAACACCCCCTAGCCCTTTTTTTCCCCACATCCATTTGATACAAATTCTGAGAAAGCAATTTTTTTAAATAGTTCAAATATCAGATAACAAAAACTCTAGGGTCGACACAACCTCCCAGAGTCCGGTGGCAAGTTTTTTTAAGTTATGCCCTGGAGGCGTAAAAGGGTTTTATGTAAGGGGTGGTCGTATAAATTTCGAAAGTGACTCATTTTACTGGATATTGAAAATTCTAGTTCCCTTTTTATGAGCCAAACTTAACGGAGGGCATCTACCCCTGACACTAACACCCTCTTTTCCCCAAATTCATCAACTGAGAATTTTAAGATAGCCAGTTTGTTTGATATAGTCCAACGACAAGATAACAAAAACTTAGTTGCCAACATAGCCCCCTCCCCCGGAGCGACCCAGTCGACCCAGTCGTCCTAGAATCTTGCGAGAAAATCGAGAAAATCAATTATATTACGAATATGTTCTTTTGTTGTTAACACAACATTGAAGATAAAATGAAAATTGCAGTGAAACCAGACCAGGATTTACCAATAGGCCCACTAGGCCCTGCGGATTCCATTTTCCAAAAGTTTTGGTGATTTCCCCGGAAATCTTGCAAAAACGGAGCGGCAAAAATGCTTAGGCCTAGTGGCATCAAAGCTTTAAATCCGACATGGGTGAAACAAAATCTTAAGCTGGTGAGCTTTCAGCAATTAATATCATTCTATATTCAATATTCAGTTTAATTTATTAGTTCTTAGTTCTTTGAGTTTTGCCTCCTTCTTCCACTGTAAAACTCTAAAACCTACTGGTTCATTGGCGCTTTACTGAAAACGAATTATAGACAAATATTTTCTTTTGTACTTATTACAAAATTGAAAATTAACATAAAAGTTACACTAAAATTAAATTTTGAATTGGTGAGCTTTCAGCAATTAAGATTATTATATATGAAATATTTAGTTTAATTTTATTAGTTCTTTCCAAGACTGTTCAAGACAAATATAGCTTCACTACAAACAAGAGTTTGGATACTGGCCCTTTCCCTAACTGTAAAAGTTTAAAGCCTACTACGTCATTGGTGCTTCACTGAAAACGAATTATATTACAAATATTTTCTTTTCCAGTTATTGCAGCATTGAAACTGAAAATTAAATTAGATCTACGTTGCATAGGCAACGTGACGTGTTGCGGCATTGGCTTCGTCGAGTAAAATGTTGCGAGAGCAGCACTTTGGTTTTGTTTCCCCGCTTCGATTAAACGCTGACGTTGTTAATCTGTAAAGATCTTAAAATAAATACTAGGTACATAAGCTCGCGAAAGTTGCAAACCCCTCATTAAAACTAGCAGAAGTTGCGAACCCCTCATCACCTCATCAGGATGATTGTAGCCTAACAGCTGATTATTACTGACAAGTCCCCTATATGTCTTACCAACGTGGCCAAATTAGTCTTACCCATCAAATACACCGGAAACAAACAATAGGTACACCAACTAGCAAAAGCTGCAAATCCCTCATTGCCGAAGATGATTATGAGCTTACAGCCGACTTTTGCTTAAAACTCACCTATATGTCTCACAATTGGTAGAGGCCTGTTTTTGGTTTCAGTGTGTACCTTACTATTGAAGTTGTCAGCCCCTTTAAACTTTCAAACTGGTATATCTCATGAAGGAATTTTTCTACCAGAAAATGGATAACATATACTTTGATCAGCTCATCAAGAGCTATCGACTGCCGTAAAAAAAAATCTATCTGTCTTGGTTCAAAAGTTGACTTTTTTGCCGTAGGCCAAGTTTCTAACGCCATCACTTAGAAAGGAGCAAAGGATAAACTCTAATTTCTTTAGCAGCGAGAGAACTTTTAAAGTTTAAGAGGCACATCTGATGCCATTTCTGTATCAGCTTACTTTTGGTTTCAGTGTGTACCTTACTACTGAAGTTGTCAACACCTTTAAACTTTCAAACTGATATATCTCATGAAGGAATTTTTCTACCAAAAAATGGATGACATATACTTTGATCAGTTCATCAAGAGCTATCGAATGCCGTCGAAAAATATCTATCTGTCTTAGTCCAAAAGTTGACTGTTTTGCCGTAGGCCAAGTTTCTAACGTCATCACTTAAGGATAAACGAGAGCAAAAGGAGCAAAGGATAAACTCTAATTTCTTTAGCAATGAGAGAACTTATGAAGATTAATAGGCACATCTGATACCATTTCTCTACTGCAAACCGAATGATAAACTCAGCTGAAATCACGAACAGAAATGGGTAGAAACAATAGATTTTTGACCCCAGGCAAGAGTTCTACGAAGCTTTCCAAAATACAGCCATACTCATTAATCCGACCTAAGGTCCACACTTTCCATAAAAACCGCAGAGGTTAGACCCTTACTACTTTCTAGTATAGAAAGTATAACAGTTCAAAATAGGGATGAAACTTTATTAAATTGGGGAAGTTATCTTTCTAGGAATAATCTGAAATCGAGATGCTAGAAAAAAACGACAAAACCAAAGTGTTGCTCTCGCAACACGATTACAGTGAAATAAAATCTCGAACTGATGATCTTTCAACAATTAATAGCATTGTATATATCAAACGTTCAGTTTGATTTTGTTTGTACTTTTCAAGCCTGTTCAAGGCACCAGCAGCAGCAGGATTTTAGAAATGTCTAGGAGGTGAAAGGTCCGAAATTGGTAGAGAGCCACTGGTCTAGGGTAAAGCGGTGTTTGCAGCATCGATTGATTTACCTTTGCGAAGCATATGAAGGGCCAAACCATAAATATAGCCAAAATAACCCAAAACTACTGCTCAAACAATTCTGTACGTACTTCAAATGTCTAATTTGTAACTAAGTTGTAGGGCGTGGTGGCAGCACTTGTTTGGCATCACAAATTGTAACGGGTGTAAGTAACCTTCATTTAAAAGAAATAGTTTGAAAGACAAGCTAATAATACTTATTTAAGACGGAAATATACTATACCTAAATTCAAACTCTTTTGCTGCTCAAAGAAAGAACCTTGTAAATTATCCTAATTATTACGATAATGAGAGCAGTAACTACACTAAGCCAGCGATAAAAACCCTTAACAAGAAAAGCTTTTTTGCCAACGTTATTTCTGTATTGTCCGTTACAGATAGGACAAATATTGTCCATTGTGCATCGTGCAAACAATTGCTTGCAAGGCAGTCACATTTATAATATGGTTGTTAAAAAATAAAAATAATGTTGAATGTTAAATAAATGAAATCAATGTTAAATTTATTAATGTTAAATAAAAGTTAAATGAATAAAAAATAAATAAATTGGTTCTTCTGTTTTCTTTTGCGTTTTATTGAGGACTGACGACCGAAAATAAGAGGTAATTACAACCAATGCTTTCTGGGTGTCTGGTTCTTTTTTAAAATGCGTGGATATGCTTGAAACTAAAGCTATGACATTCTCTTAGCTACTCCAATAAACGAAAAAAATGTTTATTCGCACAGGTAGATATATAGTCTCATTTGAAAAGGTTCAAGAGGTTCCCTCGCTTAGTTTCTTCATCAGCTAACTTTATCAATGATGTTATTTGACTCTTCTAATGATCAAAATTGATTGGAGGGCAACCATCCTTCCCCCTGCCCTTTTTTACTCCTCCCCCCCCCACCGAGCAACCCCCGAAGACATCCGACCAAGGCTATCAAAATAGTGTATCTTTAATATCTCGGGAACGAAGAGGGGGATCAAATAAAACTTTAAGAGGGTATTTTCGGAAGGTAGAGGGGCTACAAATATCCTGTTTGGGGAAAGGAATATTGGTGCAATAGTATTTTTGCCTCCTAATGATTCGTCCAACCAAGGGTCGACCAATTTTTCTTGAAAGCTTTACAACGGTAAGCTTTTGGGTCAAGAAAACCCTTAAGCACAGAAAAAGCTTAATAAAACTATTTCGTCCATGATTGGGACCGTAGCTTTTTTCGATCACCTAAGACTCGTAACACTTTTTATTCATCCCAGTTACTTGACTTCAAAAATTTTCGATCATTCGAGACTAAAAAACTAAGAGACTATCAATGTACAAAAACGGGGCCCGAAAGTTTATTCACTCGAACGAGCTTTAAAATAACATCCACACGTTTCTTGGCAAGGTAAACTTAAGTGCAAAAAAAAGAAGAAGAAAAAAGATACTTATTCTGATTGCATTGATTTATGACGCCCCTAAGTGAACTCAAAATTTTGTTCGTCCCTTATAGATTGGTAACTTACAGGGCGTAAAGACAGGGCTAAGCAGACCCTTTTCTAGACTGGCTTAGACTTAAAAGACAGGTAGATAAAGACAAGGAGGTTCACATAATGTAAAACTTTGCCAGAATATAATGAAGACAAAAGTTATTTGAAGAATTTGTTCTTCCAATTAGTAATTCCCAAAATAGGCCCAAATTTGTTAGGTCCTCAATCGGCTAGCAGCTTGCTACACATTCAGGCCTATACTGGGACATAGGGGAAAAAATAAAACTTTCCGACGTGAAACTTTCAGGACAAGTAGACGGTCACAAAGGAGAATTTGACAAAGACAATAAATTGTTGAAGAAAATGTGGTTAAACTGATTTTTAGGACAAAAAATTATAACTGAACGTTAATCTGGTTTATAGTGTAAGACACCTCAAGTAAAATTCCAGGACGAGGAGAGCCTCAATTAAGACAAAAAATTAAGGTTTCCACTAGTTACTTTAGATACTCTGCTATGATCCATTTTACCCAAAACTTATGATCTTGGCATAGCGGAAGAGATCGTAAGACGAATTCCATTTGAAAAATGTATCAGCGAATCCCGAAAATTTTACACGGATTTTATTCCTTTCTTTTCATCAGTTGTTTTCTGCAGATTCAAAGGTCTTAGGTTTTCATAATTTTCACTTCCGTGGACTTGGACTCCTTCGTCAGGGCTTTCATGCCCTACGTCATAAACTGATAAAGGAACAACGTATGTTTATGACCATCCTTCAAGAGCGTATCCAGGATTTTGTTCCGGGCGGGGGGTGCATTTTTTAGTCATCAAAAATTGTTTATATCCATTTTTGTTGCCTTTTTACGAGACGACAATTTTTATAAGGGGGGGGGGGTCGAACCCAGTAACCCCTCCCCATGGATACGACCTTGCCATCCTTTCCCCTGTAATATCAGTGAAAAGCTTTACAAACCTTAATACATATAAATAGAATTGTTTGTGCTGATATGATTTCGCAAATGTTCATTTGAGTCCGTGTCTTTAAGAAGGCAAGGATCTTGGTTACAAATTAGAAATGTTTCAGCGAAATGCAACGAAACAAATAGACGCATTTTTTTCTTCCAAACAATACTCTCAGCAATACCCCTCTTGTTAAATCTAAACATTCTTGCTAGCGTAAGTTCCCATGTAAATATATTTTATTTTTGCACTTATGCAATCTAGTGCACCGGTTTTAGAGAGAAAGTAGTTTTAATTCTAGATTTAGATCAAGCAAATATATATATATAATATCAAATATATTTTATTTTAACACTAATGCTATCTAGTGCACCAGTTCTAGAGAGAAAGCAGTTTTAATTCTAAATTTAGATCAAGTACATATATATTGAATCTGTATACTTTTGACATCAAAATAACATTTGGCTAAGGTGACTGATAAAGACAAAAAACAAAAGGCAAGCGGTTTATTAACGAGAACAATGAATACTAATCATAAACTCTTTCGAAATTAATTGGAATTCAAAACTCAGAGAGAGCTCGTGATTATGATTTTATATCGGCAAAATAGTGGTCAAAGAATTCAATTATTTCTATCATTAATTCGAATAAAAAAAGCAGGTGTCTTTCACAAATTGATAGTCAAGACAGCACATCTTCTACAAAAATAATAACGCATTAAACTGAAAGCTCTTCAAAATGTCACGCATTTATTTCTCTAAAATGAAAAACACGTGCGCACCAAAGGTATTTGCCCAAAAATAGAAAAACTATTTAAATTTGTCAGCGTCCTTCCCATTATTCAATAAAAATTATGAAAATACGCTTTTTTTCACAATTAACAGAAGATCAAACGTTTCCAAGTCAAAATTTATTCCCTATAGAAAAAAAGTATTAAATAGATATCTGTCCCTTAAAACCGCCAAAACTGTCTTTCTTTGATCAAAGGTGGAGCGGGTTGGACGAATGCCCTGTGCGTCCACGTCTGCCATGCAGGTGTTAAATATGATTGAAAATTGTGGTTTATAAAAAAAGTGATTCATAGTCGGATAAAATGGTTTATGATGGTTAGAATTTTTGCTAATTTTAACGTCCAATTGTAAGACTATTTTTCTCGAAGTTTCAAATGAATTCATCTTCCACTAGAAATCTTTTGGAATACTGACATTAGATTGCACGATGGGATTTAAGAAATACAGGAATTAGATATATAAGTAGACAAATATACAGTTTGAATGCTCGGGCTCTGTTTGAAAATATTTACTTCTTAAACACTCCATTTTGAATTTTGTCACTGCATAATTTTGGACAATATCTACTCCAACACGAAGATCCTAAGACAAAGTATAGTTAAGCAGTCGTTTTAAACGACTTATAATACTGGTATTTTGAATAAGGACATTAGTGGTGCATCCAGATGAACGAGGTCCCCTCCCCTCGACTTACGGTAATTACAGAATAATAATAAATATTTTTCAGCCATTTATTTGCAATTAAAAGATTTACCAATTTGGATCCCTATCTCCCCTTTCTGATGTGTAGCTTCGGCTACGTCCCCATGACCTGCCTTTTATCCAGGCAGAAATAATTATTTGTCAATTCTTTCTTCCATTTTCGAGATTATACAGCACTTTGGGTTTTTTTTTTAGGGTACTTAAGTATTATAGCGACCACACTTTGTTCTTGATCCGTAATTAAAACGGTTTTCTGTGTCCACTCGGAGATAATCAGCTTAGCCAGAGCAAGGTAAAATGCTATGCAGGTATATTTTAGTTAAATATTTGATATTCATATATATATATATATATATATATATATATATATATATATATATATATATATATATATATATATATATATATATATATATATATATATATATATATATATGTATATATATATATATATATATATATAAATATATATATATATATATATATATATATATATATATATATATATATATATATATATATAGCTGATTAGGTTACGTAAGGAATTTAATATAATGCGTTCTGAGAGACCTGCCTTCCATAATTCTCTATTGTATTTTCCATAGTTTTGTACTAAAGAAACATATTTTCATCATATTTTGGTATATTTCATTAGGATTAGCCTAACTTTACTTCTTTGATGTGGTCGCTATAACACGCAAGTAGCTTTATTAGTACTAACTACAAATTATTTTTTTCTAGTTCTACATTGTCAGTTTTTATCATAGATTAATACTTCACTTTTACACAATGTCTATCGAACCTACTGGGCCCAATAGTATTATATCATGGTCTCTAGAGTTGTCTGAGGCGGAAAACGGTAGAAACCACAAAAAAAGGTTAGATCGTTTAAAATATCCAATTAGTTTTGCTGCAGAATTCGAAGATTATTTTGAAACACAGTGTGTAACAGTGTAACATCAGGCAATTTTCGCTTATTCCCGAACCATACCATAGTCACATCGGTCGATAAAAAGTCTAGTTTTTTCAAAGACATGGAATTTTTTCTTGATTCAAATGTCACACTTGTATTTCAGAAACAGAAAAGTAAAATGGCAAAAAATTGGTTTGACCAATTTGTACCAGCACCAATTTGTTCCAAAGTACTTTCTACTAACACAGCGCAATCTTATCCTTTCCCAAATTCCTATTACAAATAGAAAAACTAATGTTTCAAACTTCCATCTTTTTCAATTACAAAAAATTATGCCTTAACACTTGACTCTGATTTGTCAATCAAAAATTTTATGCTTGAAATGTTCAACTCGAAAATATATGAACGGCGTACATAATTCTAGCTGTTGTCGTGCATCGACAAGTGGGACTATAATGTGGCCCGGGCATTGCTCTGATCTCAAAGTCTGGTCTAATTATCCCGGTAGTTTATACTGATTTAAAGGAATAGACTTGATCACCAAGTGTCAAAATATGTCGTACGTCCTAATCTCGTATTCCCTACTTGTGGGAAACTGCTGTCATTTTTTTGAAACAAAAACAATCTACGTATCAGCTCACCTTGGGGAGGGACGTCAAACACTGTTGTTTCACATTCCAAATCAATTCGTCAGACTGACACCGAAAACTCTTTGATATATTTAATTCCGGGACAAAGATCCTTAGGTTGATGATATCCATCTCATGGGAACCGACATTTAATTGAAGAACATGTAGGGGCTGATCTGAGCCTCCTAACCTGACAGGACTTGCTGCAGCAAAGCTCTCTGAATCATCCATTTGGGAAAACTCCTTGCATTAGGACAAGCTATAAAAAGACAAGTTATTACATTTCTAGGGGCGTTGCAAAATTGTAAGTGATTGTTGCTTTTATTTTGTTGTTCATAGATCCTTTTCGTTGATATCAAATAAAGTTGCACAGATCCATAGCCCCTACGATTGCAGAGGGACAGAAGATGTTTGACCACTTTTTAAAAATAATGCACTAGATAAAGGAGCCGAAAGTCTTTAGCAGCGGGACAGGAAGCCTTTGTTTGTACACAAAGCTGTCCATAGAAGTGCGAGAGTTTAGAGAACTGCCCAATCCACTCGCGAAATTGCCCGATTCCCCACCATTTTTCTCATATATATTAAGAAAAGTCAGATTGGAATAAATGAAATTTTTTTTTGTACGTTTATCTTATTGCCACCACAATCAAGGTCTTGTATCGCGAACATGAGACAATAACCGGTTTTCATGGTCTTTATACCAGACAATATTAAGCTTCGGCTCAGTGAGAATTATAGCTATATTTTAATTAAATATTTAGTTGGTATTTTGATTAGGTTAGATTAGGTTACGTATTTAATATAATGCGATCTGGGCGGCCCCCTTCCATAGTTCTTTGTTGCAGTTTTCATAATTTTGTCGATAAAGTGTTATATTTTCATCATATTTTGTTTTATTCCATTAGCATTAACCAAACTCAACTTCTAGACAGAACTTGAGTGCGGTGGCTAAAGACACAAGTACCACTTTTTGATAAATGAAAATTTGGTAATAAATGAGAAATTTTGTTAAAATTTGACCTGAAAAATTTTAGAAGACAGGGGGGGGGGTACTGATCAAGAATTTGCCACAGGCGCAAGAGAGGCCAGAACCGCTACTCCTAATGAGTTTTGATTCATCTTAAATTACACTCACTCTTTTAGCCTGTAAAAACGTGATAAGAAGTCTGATAGGAAGATCCTAGCCATTCTATTAAAGTATCAGAGTCCATTCCATTTCTGGATTCTGATTCCAAGAAGGTGATAAGGAAAACTTCTTGGCATTTTTGGGTTTATGGAAGGTATTGCAGCATAGTGTGTATAACTGTATATTGAATTATGTAAAAACTTTTTATGAGGTCTTACCGTTTACTAATCTAATCACTAGAATAATAAGTATTGCCGGTACTTGTCTATTATCCCAACCACACTCAAGTTAATGATCTGAGTAAACAGGTTTTTCCCTCGCATTCGATTATAATTAGCTTATTCTTTGGTGAAATAAACTACAATGCAGGTATGTTTTAATTAAATATTTAATATGTAGAGTTGGTTAGGTTTCATACAATGTGTTCTGAGCGGCCTGCTTTCCAAAATTCGCTGTTGTAGTTTCCATAATTTTGTTACTATGGTATTATATTTTCGTCAGATTTTGGTATATTTCATTATGATTAACCTAACTTCACTTCTTTAGTATGGTCGGGAGGTTTTAGTCAAAACAGCAAAGAAACGATATACACTTAACACAGACAAACAAAATGACACCGTTTTTTATAAAATATTTGTACCAACATTCTTCTTTGTTTGTATCAGCTTGTCATTTAGAATCAACAGTCTCCAGAAAAAAACAAAAAAGAAGCTCCACATCGGCAATTCTTGGCATATCAAGAGCAGTTTTCCTTTGGAGAAGTTTGTTTTTCTATCTCTTAAGGCAACCATTACTGCGCAGCAAAAATAACATGTGCACTAGTAGAACAGGACCTTCAAACAAGGTTCCTTGCCTGACCTATTCCAGGCAAGGCTCCAAAAGCTACCTCAGCATAACAATGCTTTAATTAAATCATCAATGGTGAATTGCTGGTTGGATGGGAGAGACAAAAGCAGGATCTGAAAAATCTCAGTGAATACAAGCTTTAAATTTGTGATTGGTAAATTCAGTGTATAAGGCTCTTATTTACCTATGACAGACGGAAAGCCAGCAAGAGTAGTAAAGGGCTCAGGAACTCTCACAAATATCTAGAATTATCAACATTTAAACATATAATTATTTGCACATCAGAATGAAGGGAATCAGTATGCATACATAGTTATAGATACAGATTTGACGGATATCTTAAAACCCACTTCAATAATACTTGAAAACTCAATTTTTTGACTATTTATGAATTAAATGGCATGCTCATGCTTGCGACTCTATAAATATATATATATATATATATATATATATATATATATATATATATATACTAGCAGGCAAGCAGGCAGGCATCAGTTTCAAATTGAAGATGGAATAAAATCTATAAGTGTTAAATATATGCGGTAGTTACCAGGCCCCAGAGCCAATATATCTTCTTTGAGTGATAAACAGAAAAATTTACAGAAACAAAAAAGTGGAGACCGAAAGTGCTGCCATCTTTTGTTTCTACCCATTTCTGTTCGTGATTTCAGCCGAGTTTATCATTCAGTTTTTTGCACTTGGGATTGCGGTAGAGAAATGGTATCAGTCGTTCTCTCAACGTTCTCAAATTTTAAACGTTCTCTCATTGCTAAAGAAAGTAGAATTTATCCTTTGCTCCTTTCTAAGTGATGATGTTAGAAACTTGGCCTATGGCAAAGAAGTCAACTTTTGAACTAAGACAGATAGATCTTTTTGACGGCAGTCGATAACTCTTGATGAGCTGATCAAAGTATATGTCATCCATTTTTTGGTAGAAAAGTTCCTTCAGGAGATGTACCAGTTTAAAAGTTTGAAGGGGTTGACAACTTCAGTAGTGAGGTACACAGTGAAACCAAAAATAGGCCGATGCGAATTGTGAGACATATAGGGGAGTTTTAAGCAACATTCGGCTGTTAGCTCATAATCATCTTCGGCAATTAGGGGTTCGCAACTTTTTCTAGTTGGTTTACCTATTAGTTGTTTCCGGTGTATTTGATGGTAAGACCAATTTGGTTCCAGTGGAATGACATGCAGGGGACTTGTAAGTAATAATCGGCTGTTAGGCTTCAATGATCTTTGGCGATGAGGAGTTTGCAACTTTTGCTAGTTGCAATGAGGGGTTTGCAACTTTTGCTAGTTGGCGTACCTAGTATTTATTTTAAGATCCTTACAGATTAATGATTTCAGCGTTTAATCAAAGCGAGGAAACAAAACCAAAGTGTTGCTCTCGCAACACTTTACTCGGCAAAGTCGAACAAAGGTTGCCACAACACCTCACGTTGCCCTTGCAACGTAGACCTAATTGAATGAACTTAACTAAAAACGATGCAGTACAAAAGAAGCCGAATTGGTAGCTACAAGTGTTTTATTGACATTCATAAAATGAATTTAGAATGTGTAAGAAAGATTTAACTGAGACTCAGTTGAAAATATATTAATTATATGCAACGGTACTTTATGATGATACATTTTACTTATTCATGATTATACAGCTAACGACATAGTCCAAACACGATCTACAAACGGTTGGAGACTAAAGACAAGGCCTACAAACAATTTAGTTTTCTTCTTTTTTTAATGAGCTTAAATCGTCTTGGTTTAAATCATCAGTAAGTCTTTCAAATAAAAATATATTGTGGTCATCAGCCCTTAATTTTTCCATATTTTTCCCATCCATTGACTGTGGTTTTGGACAAACATGAGTGACAAATGACAACCCTATAGTGTGCTATACTTAGCATCCATGCACGGTTTAGTAACCACAAACCGCAAAGTGACATCAAAGTGGAGACCGAAAGTGCCCCTGCAGTTTTGGCAATATGTTAAAATATTATCATTATTATAGGCAAACCCTTAAACTGGAGTCGAGGCTTACACCACAAAGGCCCATTGCCTCCAAACTGCCATTGCCATGTGGCATTACATAAAATTAATTTGAAAAAACAAAGTTTTTCCGAGGGAAGTAAAGAGCAACGTTGAAGCTTAAAACGAACAAAAATTATGGCTTCACAGCCTATCTAATATATGTATCAATAAAACTAGTACAAATAAAACAACTAATTATGTTTCCCTATGTTTCTAGGATTATGAAAAAATAATTTCTCTTCGTTTTAAGTTTTAATGCTGGTCCTTAGTTTCTGTTAAAAACTTATTTTTTTATATAATTTCTAATCACCTCCAATTTAGGGGATATAAGACATCTCAACCCTTTTATTAAGGAGCTGAACTAAGAAGCCGCACAAGAATTAAAGGAAAAAAAAGTTTAGAGTAGAAAGAAAATCAGAACATAGAGTAGTTTCTTTTCGTAAAAAAAAATAAAAGAAGAAATAGATCTTTAATTCTTTGTTTTAAAAATTAAATTTAGTCACACTTAAGAAAGTAGCTCCAGGCGAGTAGCTTCGAATAAAAGGTTAACTGAGCGGACAGGTTTGTATATCGACATGCCTGCGGAAAATTTTGCTAACTCAACAGAAATTTGCCTTTAGGCTTAGCGATTTACTTGACCTGTCCCTAAATAAAAACACCACTCATTACTCAGAAATGAATGAAAATTTCAAAAAAAAGATAATTTTTTGTGTAGGTACCATAAATGGTGTTATAGAATAAGTTAGTTTTCATTTCAAAATTTTGGGAAGAATTACCTGAATTCTCCTACAGAACTGTTTTCGTTTGTCTTTCTACCTCTTTGGAGGCACATTCTTACGTATGGAGGAATTATTACAGCGTAATTGTCAATTAAATAATTTGATAAGTAAGTATAACAATAATTAATGCTTGTTTTAATATATAACTTTGAGTAGTTCCAGAACCACATGTCTACACTTCTTCAACCACTAAGTGGTAAGGGGTTGGGCCCAGGGGTGTAATTTGTTATGGGGAAGTGGGGGCAACTTCCCCTCCCAGATCTCAGTTTTTCTCCAAACCCCAGTTTGTCTCCCCTCCCAGCTGAATTTTAATTTCTCCAAAAATGCTGTCAAAATTAAGACAAGCCTGCATAATTCAAGTATGCGGTGAAACAGGTCAGTGTTCTTTAGTATGTCTTTAACTTTTTTATTATTATACGGCTAGTTTTTTAGTTTTCTCTATCATTTTCACTTGATTTGGGAAAATTTGCTCCAACTTTGACCCCCCTGCCCTCACAGAATTTTTACAAAATTACGGCATTCGTTGGGGTATGGATATAGTGATCTACTCAGAATGTCGTTGCAAACCATGAACTATATGACCTCTATTCCCTTTTAAATCAAACAGCTGTACCAAATACCTTTCTGGGACATGCTTTAAAAAATGAGTGCATCACATTTACAAAAACAGTGTTACAAATTATCTGAAAATGATGGTATAGAAGATAGAAAACCATGATTGAATAAAAAAAACACCCAAGCAGAAATCGAACGTAATAAACTTTCATTCGAAGTCGAACGCTGTACTAACAGAACCACGCCTTTAATAATCTAATTTGATATATTAGTGTTTTTACCTTAATTGCATAGCTTATTAAGCTTGGTGGGGGAATATACGAGAGATGTTCTAACAATCCTTCAGTTAAGGGTTTTGGACCATAATTATTACATTCCAAGCTTTTCTACTTAAAAAGTGACATCAAAAGTGTTGTTTTTGGTGCTAAATCACACTTACGGACGGTACAATTGATAAATATCACGGAGGTATGAGCAATAGCTTTCAAATGAGCCACTAAACGTCACTCTAAAAGTTCTGGTAGTTCACTAGCCCCAGCTTTCCCACTTGAGACATGGCACCAAAAGTGCCGTTTTAGTGTCATTTGGAACTTGCTGGTGGTTGAATTTATAGGAAGGATGTAGATAGGAGCAATTTCTTTTATATGAGCAATTAAAAATCTGTCTAGATACCTGCGATACCTGTAGATACCTGCGAACACTGTTACCCATGCAAAAAAGCCATTCTCCATGTTGTGCAAGATGGGGGGGGGGTGAAGTTCCAATCAAGAATGTCAACGATGATGATTCCAAAAGTGAGTTTTCTATTTCGATTTGATGACATGTTTAAGGGGCATAAAGTTCTTTTTTGAAATTTGAAAATGTCGTTTTCACAATTACAAATCATCGTTCTCCTTAATCTGAATAATAGTAATTACTTCTGAATCTAAATCGATAGGGAGATGTTCCTCACAAGACAGATTCTTTAAAATATGTTTTCAAACTTTCGGCTACTATGGGTCGCTCTTATTGTTTAAGTTTCACCTTATCAGACCGATATATATGAGTGGGGAAGGGGATTTGTCAAAACCACTAAAAAGGTACAGTTTATAGAAGGAGCAAAAGAAAAAGAGGGATGGTCCCCGTACGTACATTGTTTCTATCTTAATTTAGGAATTAATATACAGCTGTTCAATAGCTTTGGATCAATCTCAGAATTCTCAATCACTTGCATTTTGACCCTGTTTAGCCAAAATTGTCGTTTTGTGACAGAAAATGGCCCCTTTGTTGCGGAGCGATCTCTTTCTTACCTTAAAAATGATGCTAGAAATTTTAATCTCAATTCAAACGAGCACCCCTTATGATTATCAACGACTACTAGTTAAATACGGTTATCTCTAAGGGTAAAAAAAAGAAAAAGGAGACTCATAAATAAGCCCTCTTTAAGCAAAATTGGTGTTTTTTAGTATAAAATGGCAGAAAATGGTTCATTGTTGTTGCATAGTCGCTGTCGCTACTTTAAAACAGCATTAGATATCGCCAGTCGGGTATCAAAAGAACGCATCTCCATAATTCTCTTAACTTTTTTATTTCCCCTCCATTAACCGCAAAACAAAAACGGATCAATGTGTAAAATCAATACATATCAATCCGTTTTTTTTACGGTTATCTTTTTTCTGCTCTTCTGAAAATTTAAGTTATGGAGTTACGTCCTTTTGATACCCGACTGACGATATTTTGATTTCCGTCCAAATGATTTTCATTGTTTTCAAGGTGGAGGACTGCAAGTCTCCATCGAAGGGTTTTTGATTACAGTATTTTTCTATGGTTTACTTTTTGTTTAGATTTAGTATTCTTTTTGCTGATTTTTTTATTTTTTTTGCTCTCTTGAAATTAATCAAAAAAAATGTCTCGTAATCAGAGACGTCAATTCGCAAAATTTACGGGAGAGTGGGGGACAAAATACATTTTTCAAATCCAGGAGGCGATTATGTTGTTTTTTTTTTTTTTTTTTTTTTTTTTTTTTTTTTTTTTTTTTCATGAATATACAAGAAGGGTATTTTGAATGAAAATACGAAAAATTGGAAGGTTCAAAATTTAAGGGGGGGCAATTGCGTACCCCCTCTCCTATTAACGCGCCTTTTTGACATTATAAATTATTTTTCAGCTGAATATGAATAAAAATCACTATTTCAAAATGTTGTTACGCGGGAAAGATTTTCACAACATAGTATCTTTCAATAATCTTTTTTTTTAAACTAAGGTTACTATGGGTGGTGTTTCGCTCTTTACTAGGAATCTATAATTCTTTACAAGCAAAGTTTCAACGAATATCATAATTGTTCAACTTCTCCTAATTATTTCACAGAAAGAAATACAGCTTCATAAACTAGCTCGCCTTTCCTAGACAAAACAATGACTGAAAAAAGAGGACTGCCCCACTCTCCACCACGTGACATGCATCTTGGAACACTACTGATTCCGCCACACATGACATGTGTCACCTGCAAGTACACGATTTTTTGAAGTGGGCCACTCTTCGACAAAAAAACCTTCACCATAAAAGTCAAGAATCATTATCTAAAAAGGCAAAGGAAGACAACAATCTAAATGTAGAACAAAAAATTGGTGAAGATATATCAGTGGTCCGTTTTTGTAGTTCCGGTTTTAATCTTATACAAATATAAATAAGAGGAAATGGTTTAATAAGGAAATGTTTCTCTACCAATCCAGATATTAATAAAGACCAGTTGATTATTACAGGCCATCCATGGAAATTTTTCTCAAAGAGACTGGGCGTCAAAAAACTGAGCACTAAATCGTACAAGTCTACGTCTGATAGAACATTTTGAGTAAATACTCAAATTTTGCCAAAAATTTCAATTACAGCCCTATATTTAAGTTCTTAAAAAGAAAGGTAGAAAAAGAACACTACAAAAATACATCTGCTACTAATCCATAATAAAACGTCAATCAAAAAGCAAACTAAAATTAATTTATATTTTTACTTTTAGCAAATTTTGATATTCAAAAGGCCTATCTGGTCATAATTTTAACTATACTACAATGTTAGTTTAAGATGAAAAACAGTAAAAAAAAAACTTTACTCTTCTTTAATGATTAATTAAGTCACACTTAAAATGGACAGACGTTATGACAAATGAAAGTAGAACTACCGCCACCTACCCCTCTAAAAGCAAGAGCGTTGTCTGAGCTTCAGTAGAAACGATTTTGAGCTGCGTGTTTTTTATATGTCACAGCATAAGCAAACAATTCAACAGCAAATTAATACCACAAAACTGACAATAAGGCTTTATGAATAAGAGTTATCCCCCTCTGAGATCTCCTCTTTCCCATTAAACTTTTTAAAAGGATTGAGTGTCACTTGCACTTTATTGAAAACCAAATGTGTTTTGAAAAGTGTGTTTTCCATTTGTGGAAACATTAACAACTTAAAATAGAATCACGATAACGATTAAAATTACAGGAAAGATAAAGTATTTCTTAGAATAATTAAATTTGGCGACTGTCAATTTAATTTCAGTATTTCAAAAAACCACTTCTTATCAAAACTTTTCTGTTTGATTCTATTTCATACACGTAAATAGAACTTAACTTCTAAAATGGTCATTCAAAATTGCAGCAGTTTCACGAGTGAGTTGAAACAATATTTCGAATTGACGAATCAATAAATAACTTAACAATTGATTTTCTTTATATTTGAGACGAATGCGTTTGAAAAAAAGAAGCTCCACATCGGGCTGCACGGGCTGCAAAATTTGCTGCACATCGGGCTGATGAGACTAGGTCGATTTTTTCAAACATAAAAATGTTGATTCCTAGTAGTCCCAGAATTGTTTTTTCGATGACATAATGATAGAAGGAAAAGTGTGCAAACCATATTTTGTTTCCAGTAAAGTGCAAAAAACACAGGGTTTTAAAGGGTGTCATTTTAGCCACCTTTTAGAGAGTACCTATTCTCTTCTGTGCTAGCTTGTTTTAAGTTTGACGAAATTATCCGTTTTCACTTCATTCGTTTTACGATTTATCTATTCATCCATAGTAGTTTCTGCTATCTTTATTTTTGATGTTATAATTCATTTTAATTTTTATTGTTTCTGGGTTTCGCTAATTCATTCATAGTAATTTCTGTTCTTTTAAAGTTTGTAGAATTAAACTGATATGTCTGCTCGTTTTAGGATTTGATACGTCTCTTTATTTTTCTTTGAACAGCTTCCTTTTAGAAAACTTTCAACTTTATGAAATGAAAAATACTGAACAAAGAAAAAAGAAAACT
Organism: Artemia franciscana; assembly: GCF_032884065.1. Classification (NCBI taxonomy): domain Eukaryota; kingdom Metazoa; phylum Arthropoda; class Branchiopoda; order Anostraca; family Artemiidae; genus Artemia; species Artemia franciscana. The sequence goes on from NC_088877.1 coordinate 21,142,552, forward strand.
GTGAAAAAATATAATTACCACCTTTCATGGTGTTTGGGGAGTAATAGCACCCACTTATATGTAGTAATTTCTGTTTGTTTTAAGCTTGACTTAACTATCCTTTTTTATTTCTGTTCGTTTTAGGTTTGACTTATTTATTCACTATAATATTTTAAATTTTAAGTTTGACTTGATGATTCATAGTAATTTGTGTTCTTACTGTTTTTTTTTGTTTTTTTGTTTTTTTTTTATTATTCGTCCACACTAATTTCTGTTCGCTTAACGCTTGATTTGTAATGTGGCTTTATTTTTGCTCGCTTTAGATAAAACAAATTTTTGAATTAAATCATAAAATAATTTTTTAAAGAGTCTAGGCTCCCTCATCTTACATAGGTTAAGCCTATGTATTTGTTTTATTAATGTGATTTTTTTTTATATAGTAATTTTGTTTTCTTTTTATTTGTTTATATTGTATTTCGCTGATGACAGTTGTTGAATATATAGCCGAAATATTCGCATAGATTGTACTACTGTGTTATTCAGTCTTCGCAAATTTGCTCTTTATCTTCTCCTGTTTTGTAAGATCACTGGTTCGATACGAATAACCTCTCAGCAGAAAAAGGGGGTAAAAGAAAACAAAGAAACAGAGAAACGCCAATTTGTCACCATCTTTTCTAAAAATACATTTTTTTTCCTTTTCCAAAATAGAGTTCGTAGGCATGACAAGTTTGATGGTGTGATCTTTATCAAGATCGGGGTCCTTTTTGAAGATGTTGGTAGGCTACTCTTTCTAAAATTGTACAGAATGCCTTATGCTTGTAAGTTTTAATGGGTAACCTTAAAATACAACATGTTACAACATATTCAGAGAGGCCCGTCAGGTTGAATTTGGTAGGTATGAGCAAATAGGGCTTTTGTTGCACCCTTATAGGGTTTAAGCCCGATTTGACAGACGTTGTCTCTTATGTTTCTCCGCAACTGTAACGGACGGACCATAGTCACAGCCATACTTCATAGAGCCTATGCGCCAAAGGTGTACCCCTTTACTTTTTGCGAAAACAACTTTTTATATAATACATTGAAACGTTGCTTTTTTATTCATTTTTAAATCATGCCAAATTTCCAAGTTTAGTTCTTAAAAAGGCGGATCTCTTTGTCTATACATTCTGCGTTCGCGCAACTTTCCGGTCTGTTTTCCCGAAGTTTTATCAAGGCTGTATCCATGGGGAAAGACCCCCCCCCCCTCCAAATGGTTGTCCGACTCGTAAAAACGTAACAAAATGAATATAAACAAATTTTTGATGTGTTTTTTAAGTTTTTTCTAGGCCCCCCTCCGAAAAAAAATCCTGGATACGACCTTGAGTTTTATTGATGGAAGGAGTTCAATTTTTTTTGCAATCGTCGAAAGAAGATCTTTCACGAAAGGTATGTGTTCAGGGACACTTACGCCCCTCCCAAATCTTAAAATTTTGTTTGTGTCTTTAAAACTTTGCATAAGCTGCATCTTTTTTTCTTTTTCTACTGAATTGAGCAATTTTGCCACCTCTCCCAAAATAAGGTTCCACGCTCTTTCGGGGTCCCAGAAATGTTCAGACATTCGAACTGTTTTAAATATAAAGAAAATGTATTTTTAAAGCGTAAGAATACACATGAATAGGCTAAGCTAAAAAAAAAAAAATCTTGCATCATACAAAAAAATAAATAAATGGTTCACATTAACCTTCTTCAACAGAATAAACTGCTGTGGGTGGCAGTAAATATTTTTGTAAATACATATGTGCTAAATAAAGTAATTGTAGCAAAAAAGCATGCTTAATTCATTTGAAGAATAACTTACATGAAAACAAAAAAAGTAAAGTATTGATAAGAATTCTTCAAAATATAAACAAAATTAATTTAATTACTAAAATTAATTAGCCTTATCTTTTCTACATTTTAGAGCTTTAATTATTAGAAAAAGTCTTGCTATAAAAATCATTGAAATAATTCCTACTCGAGAAACCTCTTTAGGGATTATTAAGATGTAAGTCACTGTAAATTTTCGAAAGTAAATTTAAATTTATTAAAATATTATTAATTAAAATAATTAAATAAAATTAAAATAAATAAATAATTAAATAAATAATTAAAATAAAATATTAAAATATTAATTAAAATATTAATATTATATAAAATATTTATTAATTTACTAAATTAGTAAAGTCACTGTAAATTTACAGTTAACGAATCATGTGACTTCAGATAATGCATTATTTGACAAAATACAGCTATTATTATAACTGGCAGTGTTCGTCTGTCTTATAACGTCTCTGTTCGCTAACGTCTAATTCATTTGTCAATTTTCGACGCAGATACACTAACGAAGACACACACCAGTGTAATTTGAATAAGTGGGCGGCTTTCACTATTTAGATGTTTTTCTAAATTCATATCTATGTATTAGGCTATTTAACAGAATCGTAATTTCCTTTCCATCATTTTTTCGTGGGAGCCAAGATTTCATGGGAAATAAAACCAAAACTGGCAACCATTTTCCCCACAAAAGTAAACCATTTGACAGATACGACAATACTTTTTAACCGACATAAAAAATAAAAAAAAAACAGTCTGGCAAAGCACTTGCTTACGCATGGAACCCTGGTCCGATATACACGAGAACTCCGCTTTTCACCAAATGATGACCAAAAGCTGTTTTCTGATTGAATCATACACAGGGTTCTCAGCCCTAAGGCTGGATGCAAGATCGTACCTTGTGCAGCCAAAAACTAAAGATTTTGTTAACGTGAGCTGCTTGAACCTACATACTATAGCTAGTATTCTAGCTAGACATGCGTTTGAACCCCGCGTTAGGAAATCTATGACGATAATAGCGGCTATTTTTAATTGCCCACCTAAATGATCTTGTCTATCCTCAGAGAATCTAAGGAAAATTTACGGAGATATTCCAAAATCGACAGGTTGCTAAATTATCTTTTCATTCTCAAAATACCATCCTAACAATCCATTGGATTTTTTCTTTCCTAATGAAGACTAAAATTTTGGTATAGCTCACTCAGTAGATAACGTTGTCGTATTTGGAATTAAACTGTTAAATTCACTTTTATACATCTAATTGGGAAAATATTGCGCATTACCTTTTGATTTTGGAAAAGTGAATTAACCATGGGTAAAGCCCATCCTTTTTATCCTAGGTAATCTTTCAAAAAGATTCTTGTTTTGAAGCGATGACAAAAAACAAGTCACATCCGTTTTCGTTAAAACATGGCGTTGTGCATATATATTATACTTCAAATTCCCTTTACGCTTTCCCTACAAAGATCAGGAATTTTGTCAAACAATGAGTCCAAGGGATATATTGTCCTCGGTACCTTTTGAACTTGAAAATTAGTTACCGTTGTTTATGAAATACTGTACTAAATGAAATTAACTCCGCATATAAAATTTGTTTTATGTCCTCCAGTTATTTGAACTATATATATACAAACACACACATATATATATATATATATATATATATATATATATATATATATATATATATATATATATATATATATATATATATATATATATATATATACAAATTTTATATGCGGAGTTAATAAAATTTTACAAAAATTTATGTCATTACTATTGCAATTTTCGTTGCGTACTAGTACTTTACTGAAAATACAAAACCGACGAAGCAAAACACAATTAAGAGCTGAAAATAAAAGACTAATTTATAATATTCCAATAGTCTTCCGCGGGCCACAGAATCAGTAAATTTTAGTATATAATTTTAATTCCCTCGAAACTTCAAGAAAGATCAGTTTCCAGTTGAGCGCTAGTTTTTCAGAATTCTGCAAATTTATGGAAATATTCAGAGTCAGTATATTTGTACCACTACTGCATTAATTACGAAGCCTAATTAGGTTTCATCTTAGCTCTTAACTTTTATCAGATAAAATTTACTTTTAATTAATTCATTAGGAAGAAACTGAGTTCTTCAAGGCTTTGGTATCAGTTGAGGATTCCTACTCTCCAGAAGAACGACAACAAGCGGCGGGAAGAAAAGAATCGGAAAACAGAAAATTCATTGAGTGTGTATGATTCAGGCTATATATTTGTCCAGTAAGGAGGCGTGGGGTAAAGTTTATCGTTAGGCCTATGCCTAAAGGAATGATTCAAGTAACTATTGTAGAATGTTCATATTTTTTCCAAAATTGTTTAATGTTTCCATTTCGACAGTGGAAATGCCAAACTGATACTCATGATTTTCAAGTAGAACCAGGAATCGGCCACAACCCCCCTTGCTAGACATTTAGTACTTGTTTAAATGCAAAATGCCGTCGTGAGTATTTATAAGGAAATCCCATTTTGGAGAATATGCGATTTTTCTTAGGAGTGCGGGATGGGGTTCCAAAATACTGAATATGTATACTCCCCCCTAAATCGGGTAGAGTCGTTGTTGATAGCAAGGAATGTTTCTATCATCTCACAAGAAGGTTTTACCGAGAAGAAAAAACTGCACTTCTAGGCCAAAATGCGTTGCTCGAACTGTTTGTCATCTTAAAGCTGAAACAAGAAGTTAATTGACCTTTTCAGAATTATAGTAAAATTTATAAGAAAAATAAAAAAGTTTATTGATGGTTATTGCAAAAAACTAAATTAGAATTCTTGTTGTTGAGAGTTAGGTCTTATTGAAATGAAACTTTTGGAGATAACAATCGTGCAGAAAAGATATACCCCAGATTTGTTTCTTAAAGCTTTTTTTGGTACGTGTTAGATACCTAGAACACACTCAAGAAGCTTGCTTTGTTTCATCTAAATAAACCGGTTTTACTCGCACATTCGATTTTAATTAGCTTATTCTTTGGTGAAATAAACTACCATGCAGGTATATTTTCATTAAATATTTGGTATATAGAGGAGCTTAGGTTAGGTATTTAATATAATACGTTCTGGGTATTATATCATCTGATTTCCATAATTCTTTGTTGTACTAAACTATGGGATTTTCCTCATATTTTGGTATGTTTCATTATGATTCACTTCATCTAACTTCATTTCTTGAGTGGGTTCTGGATATTTAACGATACTTTTGTCTTATAGCCACTACACTTAAGATCTTGTATCGCAAACATGAGACGACAACCGGTTTTCATGGCCTTATAAAGACAAGTTAGCTTTGGCTCGGTGGGAAACTACATTATAGCTATATTTTAATTAAATATCGGTCAATGTTGGTATTACCGGAACAATTTTTTTGGTCATGAAACTATTGTTAATAGATGCATTTTGACTTTTTGAACATCTTTACTCTCTTGCAAAACTACCGCAAACTCGCCGTTATGGAGTTATTTCGACCCAAACATTCTAGTATTTATACATACAGAATTGCAATCATTTCCGTTTTCATTGATCGTTGATTGAGAGAAGATTATCAAACAGTTCGTGGTAACGAACTGTAGTAAGGAGCGACCCGGCTCAATAGTAAGCGAAACTATAAAAAGTGGAACTTCGATGCTAAAAGTTATATCAAAAGAATCGAATTTTTATGTTGATTTTAAATATATAAGTTTCATCAAATTTAGTCTTTGTCATCAAAAGTTACGAGCCTGAGAAAATTTGCCTTATTTTGGAAAACAGGGGGAAACACCCCCTAAAAGTCACAGGATCTTAACGAAAATCACATCATCGCATTCAGCGTATCAGAGAACCCTATAGAAAAAATTTCAAGGTCCAATCTACAAAAATGTGAAATTTCGTATTTTTTGCCAGAAGACAGATCACGGGTGCGTTTGTTTTGTTTGTTTTTTGTTGTTTTTTTCCAGGGGTCATCGTATCGACCAAGTGGTCCTAGAGTGTTGCAAGAGGGCTCCTTCTAACGGAAATGAAAAGTTCTAGTCCCCTTTTTAAGTGACCAAAAAACTGGAGGGCACCTAGGCCCCCACCCACGCTCATTTTTTTTCCAAAGTCAACGGATCAAAATTTTGAGATAGCCATTTTGTTCCACATAGTCGAAAACCATAATAACTCTGTCTTTGGGGATGACTTACTCCCCACAGTCCCTGGGGGAGGGGCTGCAAGTTACAAACTTTGACCAATATTAACACACAGTAATGGTTACTGGGAAGTGTACTGACGTTTTCAGGGGGATTTTTTTGGTTTCGGTGTGGGCTTGAGGGGAGGGGGCTATGTGGGAGGATCTTTCCTTGGAGGAATATTTCATGGGGGAAGAGAAATTCAATGAAAAGGGCGCAGGATTTTCTAGCATTACTATTTAAAAAAACAATTAAAATATAAACATGAAAAAGTTTTTCAATTGAAAGTAAGGAGTAGCATTGAAACTTAAAACGAACAGAGATTATTACGCATGTGAGGGGTTCTAAAAATACTTTAGCATAAAGAGCGAGGTATTTAGGAGGAGATAAATACTTCGCTCTTTATGCTGAAGTATTTTTAGTAATTTCGACTATTTATTTTACGGCCTTTCTGATTCAGGGGCCATTCTTAAAGAATTGGGACAAAACTTAAGATTTAGTGTGAAGAGCGAGGTATTAACGAGGGGACAAACCCCCTCATATATATAATCAAAAATATAAGAATATAAAAGTTTGTTACATAAGTTAATTCTTAAGTTACGTATAGTTTTTACCAATAAAAACGTTCGTTAAAACAATTAAAAACCTTAGCGTAAAGAGCGAGGGATTGCGGGGGGGGGGGGCAACCCATTTCATACACGGAGTAATTTCTGTTCGTTTTAAGTTTTAATGTCGCTCCTTGCTTTCAGTAAAAAAAAAACTAGTTTTTTTGTATCTAATTTATGAAAGAATCGGCCTAAAATAATTCGCCTTTAGAAGGTACTTAACCTAACCTCTATTTATTATCTATTTTCTATTGTGCATATTATCATCAAATAATGCTCGAACAAGATAGAGCAATCAATCTTACAGAAAAAAAGACTTAAAAAACAGTGGAAATTGACAGAAAAATGACCAACTTTCAGTTTGAATAACTCCATAACGGTGAGTTTGCGGTAGTTTTGCAAGAGAGAAAAGATGTTCAAAAAGTCAAAATGCATCTAATAACAATAGTTTCATGACCCAAAAAAAATTGTTCCGGTAATGCCAACATTCACCTTACATAATTCTTCGAGTCGTAGTTTTCCTAATTTTGTTGAGAAAGTTTTATATTTACATCATATTTTGTTTTATTTCATTAGCATTAACCAAACTTCACTTCTTGACAGAGCTTGAGTGAGGTGCCTATTTAACAAGGACCTTTTTTCTATGCTAGATGTCAAGCAAACTTATCGTAGCCTACCGAAGTCTTGGATATAATGGGGAAAAAGTCAAACCAAGCAAAAACAGGTATAAAAAAAACCTACCAACTGAAAGGATTTAAATATATCCGAATGGCCGAGGAGTATAAAACACAATTACAACACTCTTATGAGCCAAGGATTTTGGACTTCATCTAGGGGAATAGTCACTCTCTAGCGCTCAATGCAAGAAAACTGTTCGACCAAGTGTTGAGATTTTTCTCACATGCGCTGGCGTTGGAAACAATTCTTAGAGGAAACCTTAGCGCAATATTCCAAGACGGAGCATTCCATTCAATAAACTGAGATAAGATATAGATTTCGTAGACAAATATTTCATACTAACATACTACTCAGTAACCAGATTACTTGGCTTCGAACCAAAAACTAAAACTACTTGTCTATGTTTTTGTAATTCATCATGCTGCTTAGATGCTCATGGCAAAAGCCCAACCGGTTTAAAAACCACTTGACTTTTAAAAGTACTATGGAGTCACTATTTTCAAAAATTGCAAATCTTATACAAAACATGCTTAAAAAAAAACTTTGAAGAAGAAGTAAAATAAATTGCGGTACTTGTGTCTTATAGCCACTCCACTCAAAGTTCAGTCGAAAAGTGAAGTTTGGTTTATGCTAACGAAATAAAGAAAATAAGATGAAAATATCATACTTTGTCAACAAAAATTATGAAAACTTTGAAAATTAAGAAAATTATCAACAAAATTATAAAAACTACAAAAAAGAATTATGGAAGGAGGGCCACCCAGTCTGCATTGTATTAAATACGTAACCTAAACGAGCCTAACCAAAATACCAACTCAATATTAAACTAAAATATAGCTACAGTGCAGTTTCCAGCTATTGTCTAATAAACTAACCTAACCAAAATACCAACTACATATTTAATTAAAACATAGCTACAATGTAGTTTCCCACCGAGCCGAAGCTAATATTGTAGTTTTCTAACCTAACCTGGCAGTTCAATTTCAAGCAAACTTCAATTTTCAACAAAAATTGAGTGGGGTGGCTATAAGACACAAGTACATAAATTGTTTCCACTAATCAATAGTTTGTCGACCACTTCTAGAGGCAGAATAAATTATTGTATTGCCGAGAGCTTTTCCGCTCCTTATAAAAGCAGTTATCACTTTTCTAAAAGCATTTAGATTTTTTCTCGTGTTAGATGACAATTTACTGTTATAACGGTTTTGCTAGTGTAGTTCATCTGTTTCTTTGTTTTATCTTTGTTTTTCTATTTATACTCTGTTTCATGTCTTTGCAGGCGACTTCTCAATCAAATAACTAAATAAGCATGTGTTTTAGACACTATCGACAAAAAAACATACCATAATCAAGATTATTGAAAACAACTAATGAAAGTGACGTTAGATCCTGGAAATCTCAACTATTTTTTGTCTGTCAGTGCTATACAAAGGATTTTTTTAACATATTTTATTTCAGTGAAGTATAAATAAGGCTTTGGTCTTTAGAAGGTTTAGTAAGTGTTTTAAGCTTAACTCGATTATTCGTTATAACTTTTGTTCGTTCTAGGTTTCATTTTTTCATTGATATTATTTTCTGTTCGTTTTATGCTTGAGCTTCTGTAATGACTTAATTCATGCCCAACTTAAATTATAATACGACTCTTTGCTTTTCTTTTAAAAAACTTCATTGGGATCTTTAAATTAATTTCTCTCACTTTTATTGGTTAATATTATAACTATTTGTGAAGTTTTTTGGTAAAATTCTAGATCAAGAGTTTTTGGTTATCTTGGAGTGAGTCATGTGAATAAAACTTACAGGAGTAAATACAATGCCAAAAATGAATCCAAGGAGGCTACTTATGCACCAAACTACTGTGTCTATCTTCTCCTTATTTCTAGGGCTTAGAGGATTGCATACTTGTCAAGTCTGCCTATCTGAATTCTGACAAGAGAGAGAGAGAGAGAGAGAGAGAGAGAGAGAGAGAGAGAGAGAGAGAGAGAGAGAGAGAGAGAGAGAGAGAGAGAGAGAGAGAGAGAGAGAGAGAGAGAGAGAGAGAGAGAGAGAGAGAGAGAGAGAGAGAGACGGAGAGAGAGACAGAGACAGAGAGAGACAGAGAGAGAGACAGAGAGAAAGAGAGAGAGAGAGAGAGAAGTTTATTAATATTAAATAGAAGACAATACAAAACACAATTCAAAATTGAATTACAATACATTTAATTCCCCTCGAAAGGCTCCATGGCCACGGATACAAGGGAATCCTTAACTTGAGGTAAAACAAAAATGTTTTACCACAATTTTGAGTTTTCAATCTCATTTTCATTGACTCAAGTTTTAGAAAAGACAACCCCTATTATTTCAGTAGAATGTTAAGCCATATTAAGGAGTTTCTCCTAAATTTAAAAAAAAATAGAATTACTGATGTTTAAAAAATTGTAAGTTGGGATTGAGTAAAGATTTGAGGCTCAAAACACATTTCTTGTGCCTTATTTGAGCAGCAGGTGCATTTGCAAGGTTTTACTCTTGCAGCACAAAGATCACTTAAGGTCAGCAAAGGTCAGTGCCCTATGGAGGGGAAGGAGTAGGGATAAAGGATTCAAAATATCTTTCCAGGAGATCATTAAGGCTCTGGATTCATTCCTGGGAGTTTCATTCACCTGACTCAATACTTTCCAAGATATCAAAAACCCCTACGCTAACATTTTACCAGTTTTCTGTTGACGATTAAAAATTTTGGATTGTAGTTTAAACTTTAGAAAAGACTTAACTATTCAGACATCGAATATCAAATGTAGTTAAACGCATTTCAGAAGCAACGTTCATCACGCAAAACTTAACAGTGGCGTAAACTCTTCAAAATCCGAAGCGGGGGGGGGGGGGGGGGGCAAAGTTACAGTCAATTTTTCCAAGTCAAGTGAAAAATGAAAGTGAAAATGAGCCATAGTATCATAAAAGCAAAGGTACGCTAAAGAAAACTGATCTGTTTCTGTGGACGCTTGACTTTAAGAGACTAAATTTCAACTGGGAGGCCACATTGGGGTCTAGGGGGAAAGTTGCTCCCCCTGCCCCATAGTAAATTACACCCTGCCCAAAACACATTTTTTCCTTCCTTCCCATCTCCAGGAAATTTTAAGCTGTGTTGCATATCGTCTTTCGAACTAATCCAGGCGAATTATTGGCTGAAATTAAAAAATAATAAATTTACACCCTAGTCGCTTTAAACTATAAAGAGTCAATCAAAACAAACGACTCGTTAGTTTGAAATACCCGAAAACATTCAAACATAGACATGCCTCATGAATATTTTACCGATCAGCTAGGATCATTGACAAATCGGTACACGAACTTCGTCACTGCTCAGTCACATCCCATCATTTTCTCATTACAATAGACCGATCTTTGACGCGTTTTCTGAAAATCATAACCAGAACCATGCATACTTTACATGCAGTAAATTCGCCAAATGGTGTCTTTTTTTCATCCAACAAAGAAAAAGAAGTAAAGGAAAGTAAAACAGAAAGAAAGAAAGTCACCAAATTCAAACTTGGGTTACAATGGTGCAAGACTGTTGAAATAAGTCAATATTAGCTTTTGATGAAACATTAGAGAAAAATTATAAATAAAAATGATTTTAAAATGATATTTTTAAACCAGATGCTTTCAGTATGGTTTTTAATTTCGTCAAAAATCCTGGGGAGGGGGAAGGGGGGCAAAGTTAGAGTCGATTTTTTCGAATCAAATGACAGTGAAAACTGAAAAATGATCCATATATTACCATAAAGGCAAAGATATACTAAAGAAAACTAAAGTGTTTCTCGGGATACCATTCGATACCGTATACAATAACGATTCCACATATAATTAAATAAAAAAAACAAGTTTTTTTAAATGAAAGTAAGGAGCGACATTAAAACTTAAAACGAACAGAAATTACTCCGTATATGAAAGGGGCTTTTCCTCCTCGACACCCAGCTCCTTACGCTAAACTTTTTTATTGTTTTAAAAAGTAGAGTTGCGAGAAAGAATCAAACTTTAGCGCAAGGAGCGGGGTGTCGAGGAGGAAAAGCCCCTTTCATATACGGAGTAATTTCTGTTCGTTTTAAGTTTTAATGTCGCTCCTTACTTTCATTTAAAAAAACTTGTTTTTTTTTATTTAATTTCTGAAAGTTTTTGAATTAATGCATGTCTGATTTTGGCTCTCCGTACATAAATTATTAAAATGAAATTTGCATATTAATTCTTTTTTTGGCTAAATGGCTTTCTCTTAGTTTTGATCAGACGATTTTGAGAAATGAGGGGTGGGGAAGGAGGTCTTGTTGCCCTCCAATTTTTCGGTTACTTAAAAAGGCACCTAGATCTTTTATTCTTAAAG